>NW_011369250.1:184757-207172 GCF_000735185.1 Notothenia coriiceps | reverse complement strand
CCTCCCTCTCCTTTTCCTTTCTCTCTTCCCTCCTCTCACATGCTCACTCAATCTCTCCTTCCCCTCCCCTCCCCTCCCTCTCCTCCCCTCTTTCTTTATCTTTCAGCCCCTCCATCTCATTTCTCTCTCTGTCTCCCTCCCTCCACTCCTCCCCCGCCCACAGCTCTTTCTCCTTCTCTCCATACCTCCCTCCCTCCCTCTCTTTTCTCTCTCACACACACATGCTTTCAAATACACACCCAGTCTCTTTCCTTTTCTTTCTCACAAACACACAGTCTGTCTCTGTCTGACTACTTTAAAAGCAGTAATTATAAATGACGTGGTTATCAGGGCATCCAGGTCTACTCTCCTCTCCCAACACAGACACACACTCACACCTTTATTCCTGCTCTATCTCTTCTTTTTCTCTTTTCTCTATCCACTCTTTCTCTCAGTATTGTGTCAGAAAAAGGAAGCAGTTATTGCTGGTGCCTATTGCAAAGAGTGAAGATCAGAGTGTAGTCTGACAGAAAGTAGGGGTCAGAGAGGTTCTCTTTATATATTTCCTATAGCTCAGATCCATGCTAAGAAATAACCTGAAACAAGTGGACTACAATATTTGCTTCTCCTTTACCACAAACAGCCAGACATGTTGTATCACAATTTCTTCCTCTTAGTTTCACTGTTCCGCTTTTAAAGGCGGTGGTGTAAACATGTGCATTTGGGTCCGAAACACTTCCCAACCATACAATTATGTTAGCGAGTCTTATGCATCGGTCTGGAATATAGAGTGAGCTCGAAGATCAATCGAATGTCTGTCATGGATATGAGATAGCCTGGTAGCATATATCATCTTGTTAAGGAAGCCCGGTGTGGCGGGCATGTGAAGTCGGCTACGGTGAGTGTGAAGCTGAGCCACTTTGCTCCTCATGAATGGGACATATAGCACCAGCGATGAGCTGACTTGGGTCAGCCCGGCTGCCCCGGGACCCCAGAGGAAGTGCTGAGGACAGTCCACGGAAGTCGACTTCCTGGCTGGACCTGCATCCCTTGTTGTGTTCTTATTATTCTAAAGCCTGTCAAGGAAGGAAGCAGGGTGCTAACAAAGATCTGCCTTATCTCCTCAATCAAATGTTCAGTGGATTTAGAGCAAAGAAACAAGGCATGGAGCGAATGCGGCTGAAAAAACATTACCTTTATACTATTGTTGAGTATTAGGAGAGGAAGATTTTAAAGCTTCTGCTGTAAGTCTGGATTTTTAAACATTGAATCATAGGGTAATAATTCCAAAATTCTCAAACATAAAAATCTTTGTTGGTATTAATAGGAAGCTTACCAATACCATGAAGCTACATTGGGGAAATGAGGTTATTTGAGGAAACATTGTGTAAGGCAGGGTTTGAAGCAACTGAATAACAAAAAAAAATGCTGAGACATTATTTCTCCAAGATCATTTTAAAAGATGTATGTTCATGTGTTTTCTTCTAGGAGGAGGAGAGTAGCCGCTTGGTGCGGACCTACCCCAAGATGACTGAGGGGACCTATCCCAAGATGACTGAGGGGACCTACCCCAAGATGACTGAGGGCCACAACATGGATGTGAGCACACAGACGGAGCCTGTGGTGGTGTTATCTCTGGCTCAGGCTGCCGTTCTGGGACTCATCTCCCAGAATGAAATCTTTGGGGCCACCATTGCTCCTAATGGCTTTTACACGGGGGAGTCCAGAGAGTGTCCCCCTCCTCAACCTGAGGCAATGGAGTATGAGTACGCAGATCAGCTAATAGGGGCCAACGGGGACTACCTGGCTGAGCCTGCTGGGGAGCCGGAGCCCCAGCCGCACTGCAGCGAGAGAAGAAGGCCTGGGCCCCGTGGGAGGACCAAGAGGCCGAGGAGTGAGGAGGGTCACCCACACAAAGTAGCAAGTCCACAGGCTCAGGTTAAAGGTGAACGGCTTGACTCTGACACCCCTCCTTCCTGCATTCACATGAACAGCAGGCGAAGTCCTGGCAATTCTGAGGAACCAGTCACCCAACAAGCTTCTTTAAAACAGGAGCATGCCTGCGGAGACTGTCGAACAGGTGTAAGAGATACACCCAGGCCACGAACAGAAGAACAGCCAGAACAGGAAGAAGAAGAAAACACTGGTCGAGAAAGAGAGAAGAAGGAAGAGGAGTTGGTGGTGGAGGAAGAGGAAGAAGAGGCACTTAACCTCAAGACTAGTGGTGACACTGGCAGTCCTGTAGAGGGCCGCTATTATGAGTCCAGTGAGGTGGCATACGAGTCCTCGGACATGGCCCTGCCAGGAGAGTATGAGGACAACGGCCAGGCCATGCTGTGGTCCGACCCAGAGGGACTCGCCAGGCGAATGCAGATTGACAGACTGGACATCAACGTGCAAATCGATGAGTCTTACTGCGTAGATGTGGGAGAGGGTCTGAAACGTTGGAAGTGCCGGATGTGTGAGAAGTCATACACATCCAAATATAACCTAGTCACTCATATTCTTGGCCATAATGGAATAAAGCCCCATGAATGTGTACACTGTGGAAAGCTCTTTAAACAACCGAGCCATCTCCAGACTCACCTGCTCACCCACCAGGGGACCAGACCTCACAAGTGCACCGTTTGTGAGAAGGCCTTCACACAGACCAGCCACCTGAAGAGACACATGCTGCAGCACTCGGACGTAAAGCCCTACAGCTGCCGCTTCTGTGGCCGAGGTTTCGCTTACCCCAGCGAGCTGAGGACCCACGAGAACAAACACGAGAACGGTCAGTGCCATGTCTGCACCCAGTGTGGCCTCGAGTTTCCCACCTACGCGCACCTGAAGCGCCACCTTGCCAGTCACCAGGGCCCCACCACGTACCAGTGCACTGAGTGCAACAAGTCCTTCGCTTACCGCAGCCAGCTGCAGAACCACTTGATGAAGCACCAGAACGTTCGACCCTACGTTTGTCCTGAGTGCGGCATGGAGTTTGTCCAAATCCACCATCTCCGACAACACGCTCTCACTCACAAGGTAATGGCAGCACTGAACTGAAAATGAGGTGACTTTGTCAACCAGGGTATGTGTTAAAACAAATCAGAATGCCTAGCCACATGCCACTGCACATACTTAACCTATATTCAAAATAGAAATTGTCATTTTAAAGACATAAACATCTATGTGGTGTAAAGGCAAGTACTTAAGCTTCACTCAATCACAGCCCTCTGTATGAATCCTCATAGGAAAATGGGAGGGTAAATTGCACACTTGCGCCACAGCCTTTCCTCTAAAACCAGTTGCTTTGTAAACATAGCCTTCAAAGGCCTTAGTTTTTTTGTTTGGCTCAACCCCCGACTTGCATGTGTTTTGTGTTGTGTGTAGTTTGCAGAGCTACTTCCCTTTGTGTCTGATGAATCACCCTGGTTTTTCTCTCTATTTCATTACACAGTCTGTTTTATTCTATAGGGGGAACAACAAATACATTTCCATGGCATTTGCTTTTGTTCAATATTAAAATGTAAGTTAAATAATACATGTTGGGGAAAAAGTTTATTCTTTCCATTTATTTTACTATTTCCACTCCGTCTTTCAACACTTGGTGGGGCTAATGTGATTTACATGTGTTGGAACAAAAGCCAGAATGCAAATGCTCCTTGTGTTTTTTCCCTATGACTCATTCTGTATTTTCCTTTGCACAATATATTTAGCTAAATTAATTAAAATGGCAAAAACACTGTTTGTTCCCACAGGGTATGAAAGAATTCAAGTGTGAAGTCTGTGCTCGAGAGTTCACGCTGTCTGCCAACCTAAAGAGACACATGTTGATCCATGCCAGTGTCCGGCCCTTCCAGTGTCACGTCTGCTTCAAGACATTTGTCCAGAAGCAGACCCTAAAAACGCACATGATCGTCCACCTGCCAGTCAAGCCTTTTAAATGCAAGGTGAGTGAAGTAGAAGACTTTTACTTTAAGAAAGAACTGTGTTCGATCGTGGACGGATACTGACTATTTTTGCTGTTGTTTCTCAGGTGTGCGGAAAGTCTTTCAACAGAATGTACAACCTCCTCGGCCACATGCACCTCCACGCTGGCAGCAAGCCCTTCAAGTGCCCTTACTGCAGCAGCAAGTTCAACCTGAAGGGCAACCTCAGCCGACACATGAAGGTCAAACATGGCGTCATGGACACCTCAATAGACAGCCATGGTGAGTATCTCCATTGATTATCCTTAATTACACCCTCTGCTTTGAAATGAATGAAACTCCTCTATGACATTTGAATTTGTTGATGGGTTATGTGTGGCAAATGTCCAAGTTGGGCTGCTCTGTGATCTTCATGTCGCATTATTGTCACTCAGTCTGCCCCTAATGCACTTTGACTCAGCATGTACTGAAATCTAGTGGCCAAGTGTTTTGATGTTTCTCTGTCACTTCCTCCCTGTGTGTTTAGTAAATATAGCAGTGCCTGGATTAGACATGCCTGTCTCTATCAGTAGAGACTGATACTGAGGCAGCTGTCCTCAATTAGACCATGTGTCTTTAGGAGGACCTGAATGTGTGTGTTACTGAGGACAGTGTTGGATTATATGTGTATTTGCTTCCTTCATCAGAGCCCCCACAAGAAGTAGAAAGCCAGGAGGACTACGAAGAGGAGAGCTTTGAATTCAGCGAGCGAGAAAACCGAGCTAACAACAACAACACACCAGACATTGCCAAACTATCTCAAATTGAGTATTACAGCACCTATGGGAAGGGCGCAGGGCGTTTCAGCTCTGCATGAATAATTGAAACGACCCCAAATTAAATATAATTGTGAACTCAAGAAAACAGGATTGGTTATTTTGCTTTTAAAGACAAAGTGCTCGGGTTGTTCTTCAAAGATGTGAGGAAACCCAGCAAACTGCACATTCGTATGCACTGGAATCATTTGTAATGCTACATTTGGAAATGTATACTTTTTACCTTATAACATATTTTTCATCTCTAAAAACACAGCAAATCTAATGAATGACTATATTATATTCGAGCAAAGTGGACTGTCTTAAACAGGAGCATTTAGATACAAAAATGAATATATAAAAAACATAGATGTTGTCAGCTGCTTAAAATCAGGAACATCATCTGAGCCAAATAGAAAAAGCACATGCTTAGCTGAAAGCCTGGTGATGTTTTACTGCACTAACTCATTCAGACAATCCCGGTGTATCTCAGTCTGCTGGGGTAAACTAATATGAAGGGTTAAAGAAGGGAACAATTCATTTCGCTTGCCAAAGCTTATCAAGTTGCAGAGGTTAATGATTCACTTTGATTCATACTGTGATAAATTAAATTAAGCCTGCAGAATGAGACGATTCAATTGGAATTGCAATCTGTGTTTTATTGTATATTATTGTACAGAACGTATCAGTCCTCTTGTACGTTGGCTGGTGCTGTGATCAGTGCATTGCACTAAGGACCAATGTGTCGACTTTCTAGGTTTCTGCATTAACAACCATCAACCTGTATTGATCTCTAGTCTATGAATGTAAATGTTTCTGTGGAATGTTTTAAGAAGCTAATGAAAACAAAATCTAAATACCTTTTTCAACGGTAGAACCCCTTTACCAAAGAATCACATCAAATGTTGCAGCTGCGGAGACCAGGTCTGTTTTCCTTGCTGTTGTGTTGAGCAGGGACATTGGATTTCTTGCGGTCCAATCGTAGACCTCATGAAATTACATTCAGACCCTCCGTCCCCCACCCACCCATCTGTAGATCTCCGCAAAAGATTACCACAGAGAACAGACTGTGGTACAGCCTCTTTTTCAACAGACCTCACCATTTCCCCCCCCATTCAGGCATTCAGGAGACAAGACTGCAGCATTTTCTCAAAGGCAATGCAAACCCTGCCTTCAAATTGCAGTTCTGTTTTTCTTTATGGATGAATCTCAACAAGACGTGTTCCCAAAAAAAAAACTCAAGACACAAATATTAAGTGCCCCAGTGTGTCTGCAAGAGCATGCCATCCATCATGCTGTACACTGGTCTCAAGTGATGAACGACAACCTCCCAACATGTGACAGGGCCGCGGACCTTGTGGAAAATGATTTGGGAAATGCTCAATATATTCAGTTTCCCAGTGCTTAGCTTTTCAAACTGCAAAAACAAGGTATCCATTTGCGATGTTGATATAGCGCATTTAAAATAAAAATGCTCAATTTTGTGAGTTTTTCCGCTTCGGTGTTCATTCCATCACATTTTTAGTGATGATATAAAAAGGGGAAGATATTCAGCTTAAATGGCTTTCTGTAATAGACATTAGTGTGGAGATAATGTTGATAGAAATGTATGTACAATGTTGTGTACCAGACAATACTGTAAAATAATAAATTTATTTACCTTTAAAATTGCTGACATTTATTTGCTTGCAGACAACCAAAACAAATACCAATATTGGGTCAAACACTGGTTTTTATTGGCGAATATGTTTGATCAGGTCTTCAGTCCTGCACAAGGCATTACACAATATTGAATACAGTACTTCACATAACAAAAATAAAACCTTGCAAACAGTTGGACATAGTTAGGCAGCATCAGGTGGAAGCACAGCACTATTGCTCGAACAACACTATAGACAGTACTTTAGAACAAAATGCGAGTGTATCTTTTGACCTTTAAGTTCAAAATGAGGTACAAAACCGATGAGTGACATTGCCATCTCCAAACTAGCTATATTCTACCAAGTCCTTTTTACTTTCCGAGGGCTTTATCCAGATTTGACCTGATGGCGTCGAGGAAGTCTGTGGTATTGACATAGTGCTCGTTCAGCTTGACACTGAAAAGGCAAGACAAGACAGAGAGCACATCAGAAAATCTGTAACATACTTTAGGAAAAAAAAAGACATTACTGTAGCAAAAAAAATACATAACCTTTATTATTATTAACACTATTGTTTTGGTTAATAACAGAATCTTCATTATTATTATAATAATTTAAGCATTAGAATAGGCACGATGCAGGACATTAGCAACTTAAGGCAGTTTGCTTGGTACTACATAACTACTGTAATACTTAAATAACTGATGTCCTCTATTTTTAAATGGAATATTGTCTTTATTGTCAAAAATAACCCTGAATCATTAGCAGATTTGTGAACTGTAGTGTCTCATGGATAAAAAAAATGCATGAAAGTAATGTATGTAGTACAACTGCCGACCGTGTGCAGAAATAAGTTAGTGAACAAAACGGCACCTACCTCCACCAAGGCTACGAAACCCTTAAGTAAGGGTTTGATCAAATAATTAACGGTAGTAAATCTTTCATCCCTACTTGGATCTAGATGGAAAATAATGCAATACACGTGCAGCCTGTTCTTCATCAATCATTAGGAATGAGCAAAAACGCACCCTTAATTAATATTTCACAATGTTATGAATCCTCTAAAATGTACTGGATGCACATTTTCATCTCGACTGAAACAACGGCCTAAATCTCTCAACCTCACTTAAATAGTTTGGAGTTTTAAGATAAGATACCCTGCTAAATTAACATTAACATATCGTGTACAAAAAATAATACTGGCTACAAATCTTACATATAAACACAAACTGAGGGCGTGTTTGGGTTGAGGTTTTAAGTTCCTGACTTAACACATGCTTGCAGTTCATGTGTCAATCTTTCAGATAGATGGAGGTGGTTTAATAAAAAAGGGAATAGTTGCAGTCAAAGATATGAGAAATAAATCCTCAAACATTCATTTTTGGATGCCATTAAAGGCTTAATGTCCCAAAACAAAATATTCACCAAGAACTTAATGGGTACATAATTCAAAATAGGTCCCCAACTAATGACGTTTAGTATGATTGATTAAACTGCAGACCATTTTCTTGTATTTTTCGGTGCATCAAATGTCAGAAAAACTATGAAAATGGCCATTACAATTTTCAGAGTCATTGTCTTACTCAAATGTAGCTCATAGTTTAATAATATACTCATTCATCAATTTTAGTTTGTCTTATTTGCACTGACTTAATAGTACCAATAAACATTTTCCGGCTGTGTGAGGTATAAAGAATTTCTGATTCTGATAAATCAAGATATTTGCAGATACTTTCTTATCGATCAACTAATTAGCTCAGCTATGTATCTTATTTCCCCTCATGTATTACATAAAACACTTGAATGTACCAACCTTACCCCATCCTAAAGACAGAGAAACGTCCATAGCCATAAGGAATAATAATAGTTGCACCTTTTGTTCTACATATCTTAGGGGTGAAGTCCCACAGATAGTCCCGTTCCTTATTTTTAGTGCTCTCTGGGGCCGAACCCTTCCTAACACCTTCAGAAGCCTCGCCTGGAAAAACATGCTTATGCAACCATAAAGGTACCTCCAAGACATTTTGGTTTGTTTTAGTTCAGAGAAAAAATATTTGAATCACCGATGACACCATTTAAACACAGTATGGGTTGGTTTGAGTCAGGACAAGTGTATATCTTCATTTCCTGTAAGTATAAGTGTTCTAAGATGTAGTTGTGGATGTAGCTCTGAGCATCGACACACAACATGGACTTACTTGGGCAGGCCGTGGATGCAGCCTGCGAGGTCCTTGGTCATTACGCCACTCTCAACAGTATCGACACAAACCTTCTCCAGGGTCTGGACGAACCTGCAGAAAAATAAAGACATTTAGAAGATGTTTCATCCCAGGGTATGTATGATTCATTCAAAAACAACAACATCTCTTACTTGATCAGGTCGGGGTTGCCATCCAGCTTGCCACGGTGCTCCAGGCCTCTGGTCCAGGCAAAGATGCTGGCAATGGGATTGGTGCTGGTGGGATTTCCCTGGAAGTGAAGTTGACGATAATGTTATATATTTTTTTGATACTACACAGTACTAGGATGTTGTTTTTAATTCTCATGAATTTATTTATTTACTATGGGCATCTAAATCCCATTCACAATTTTCACCACATGGTGGCAGTATAACCCCACAGATTACAGAGTCTGTTTGCAGGACCTTGATTTGGCTTCACACATTTTCCATTTCAAATTCGTATGTTTTGTATATATAGATAGATGGCGCCGTTGATAATGATGGCTGGTTACCTTCTGGTGCTCGCGGTAGTGCCTGGTCACAGTGCCGTGGGCGGCCTCAGCCTCGACTGTCTTTCCGTCAGGGCACACAAGGACTGAGGTCATCAATCCCAGAGAGCCATAACCTATAACAAAAAGAAAGCAAAATTACACAAACCCTTATTTAATGCAACCCACATATTCTTAAGAGAAAACTGCCAAGTGCTGATTCAGTATTTTATTACAACAAGTTCCCAGGAATTCCCCAGAGAGTAGTGCTGTTGCTTTTCCAAATATCTCACCCTGTGCGATGATATCGGACTGAACGTCTCCGTCGTAGTTCTTGCAGGCCCACACGAAGGCTCCAGAAGACTTCAGCACTTGGGCGACCATATCATCAATGAGCCTGTGCTCATACCAGATCTTCAGCTTCTCGAAGTCTGGCTTGTAGTGCCTGCAGGAAGCAAATACAACATATCAAACTAACTGGCTTATTATCGTACTTTACATGATTTAGCTTCTTTTTTTTTAATACATAATCTCGATCATTTCCTAAACTTGCAATCATTTTGTAAACCATAAAAAGTACATTTTCTTAGTTCAGAAATGTTGACTGCTTTCTAATTAGCAATGAAATGCAAAAGGGTAGTTTAACAAAATCTCTTACAGATGTATATTGGTGAATAAAGAACAGAAGGCACTTACTTTACGTAGATCTCCTCGAAGATGTCTTTAAATCTGCCGTCATAGGCTTTGAGAATGGTGTTCTTTGTGCTCATGTACAGGGGCCACTTCTTGCCGATGGCGTACTGGAAGCAGCTGTGGGCAAAGCCAGTGATAGACTGTTGGGGGAAAGAAATACAAACAGCTCATGACTACTGAAGCATTTTATCAGCAGTACAGAGGTTAACAACCTTCACCTTGACAAGTTGAAAGTCATCTACTATGACCTCTCATGTTGTTAAATCAAACAGACCTGTGCTGCTGAATGCAAACAAAACAGAAGCAAAGCCGGTTGAAAAGAGAGTCGCTACTGCCAAGACAATTCTACTACAGGCCTTAGGCAGATTGTAACAGCGGTTTCCTTTAAGCATGAAGAGTTACACATTTTGGAGATGAAGTAAGGATAACAATTTGTATTCTGTATTTGTGTCAGGGAAAATATATTTCAACAAATTCAATAGAACGGGTCGTACGCACTATAAAGCTTTCCCCTGCTACAAAAAGATCTCTGTTGCAAACCAACATTTGTATTCTGACAAGCCTCGTATCAAGGACTGTTTCTTATCTTTTATTTATAGATTTAGGAGAACATTTTCCCTCTAGATTTCTGAATAGGACCAATTAAAATGTTGTGTTGTAGAATTTGAAAGACGTAAAGCTAAGTAATTTCTTATTGTAAACAATTCCCATTAAAGAGTTTGGAAAGGTTTCTCTGTATCATAGAGCTCTCTAAAACAAAATACATGCATTGTTAGAGCGGGTTTCCATGTTTCTTGATTACATTGGGAACTCTAGTT
The DNA here is from genome assembly GCF_000735185.1 of Notothenia coriiceps. NCBI lineage: Eukaryota > Metazoa > Chordata > Actinopteri > Perciformes > Nototheniidae > Notothenia > Notothenia coriiceps. The sequence goes on along the minus strand of NW_011369250.1, from coordinate 196,631 downwards.
TATTTTGAGTTGTTCGCACAACACAGTCACTAATAAATCAGTGCCCAGCTGCTAAAGGAAATGTATATTTGTTCGTGACCAGTTGAGGTCTTCAGCAGGGAGAAACTGACTTGGGGCTAAGTGCCGAAGATGCAATGGGGCAGACAAAAACCATTGGGAGATAAAAGACAGGCGTAGTTGCTGCCTGTTTTTCTGTTGTTAAAGGAATTTGTTGACGTCAGCCTTATCAGAAGCGCGCACTCACCTCATCAGTGTTGTACATGCCCATTCCACAGCCACCAGCGGGGAAGTCATAAACCTCCCACTCCTTGCCTGTACTCCCATCAGAGGGGGTGAAGATCATCTTGAATTTTCCGGGTTGGTCCACAACAAAGTCAGTTGCTCTGTACTGTAGAAGAAACAAAGTACACAAATGTTTGATCAATCCTGAAAATGCCCGGTTTGTTGTTATTTAGGGCACAAGAGGCGAGAGATCTATGACTGTAAACCGAAATGCTACAGTCATTTCAGCATTAAGGGGAGACTCACCTGATCACCGAAGGCGTGTCTGCCAATGATGATGGGCTGCGTCCAACCGGGAACCAGCCTGGGAATGTTCTTGCAGATGATTGGCTCACGGAAGACGGTGCCGCCCAGGATGTTCCTGATGGTACCGTTAGGGCTCTTCCACATCTTCTTCAGGCTGAACTCTAAATACAAAAACCCAGAGGATGTAAAGGATATTTGAGATAGCGTTGGTGATATGAGAGTTTTCCTAACAATTGCATGCTTTAAATGTATTGGGCTTGATATTTTCCATCTAAGGAAACTATAGAACGGTGACACTGGTTCAATACATGTCCTTTGCTTTTCAGTTCACTTTCTCAGCCTACATTCATAATATGTATGATGATAAAAGGTGAGAAAGTGAACTGCAAATAGCTAATATTTTTGTGACTGGGGCTCTAGTAGTTTTGATAACCTTTCATTTTAACATTGCCAATTAAAAATGTAGCATGCTCATTAGGGTGGTCCTTCGTGAGAGGTACATTTTTTTAATTTATTTATTTTAAGCTCCAACCACCGGAATTCGTTAGTCAAGAAAAGTCTCCCGGTGAATTGTATTCAAATTCAAACAACATTCACCCCTCCCTCATCAACCTTGAAGTTTAGCCTCACGTAGGGTGGTCCTTAAAATTGAAAGTCGGAAAGGAATAGAATGAATTCTGGGGGTTGGAGCTTAGACTTTCCGACTTTCAATTTTAAGGACCACCCTAATGCTCATTGTATAAATTGTTGTTTGGAAAACGGTAAGGAGGAAGGACATTAAACTAAAACATCTCTGCAAAAATAAATACTAAATTGGACTTTGGGTACCCCGATAGTTTTTTTATGCAAATATTGTAAAACCAAAATCCAGAACAAGGTTTATAGAAGGTTAAATGAGATTTAACATTTATCTTATAATAGACTGTTTTAGAAACAACTAAACTAAGCCAGACTTTTAGCCATCATCAAGCCTTAGTTAATATTTTAAAAGTTAATAAACAGTTAAGATCAGCCCTGTGTTGCAACAAGAGACCCTCTTGACTACACCTTTGATATTGCTTTCAATCTAGGCCTGCAAAGCCTTTATCCAAATCAATCAGAGTTGTTTCCAATTACCAAATACTTTTTTTTTGCTCAGTGAAAATCTCCCAATTGGACTCTCAACAAAGTACTTTACAAAGTGCAGGCAAAATAATTAAGGCTGTGAGTCGATAGTACAAGTAAATGCTAAACTGCTCTGAAAGTAGACTGCTCCGACTACTACAATAGGTTGATTGCAGAGTCTTAGGCGATGTTTACACGATAACGCTAACGGTTGTATCCGCAACGTTTCTCTTTCGTTTAGCCCGTTCGGCCACACGAGGCCGTAACGGAAACGCGGAAACGGACTCCGCAAACGATAACGGGTCCCAAGGTGGATAGATCTGCAACCGGAACGCTCTGGGGGGTGAAACGGCTCCGTGTGTACGCCCTATACGATCATTTCCTGATAACGATGAGCCATAGCCCCGCCTCTCCCACCCTCTGCTGTAGCATGGTCAGTAGCTACTGCTACTGCCAAAATCTACAGCTCCTCTACCACAACCATCAGCAACAAGTGGACATGGAGAATTACATGAACACTATTTACATACCTTCCACTCTGGCCTCGTCGGGGGTGATGGTGGCGCATTTAACAGCCACATTGTACTTCAAAGTGGCCAGGGCAGAGTCGATGGTGACCTGGTCGTCAGTCTGATCACGGTACGGCAGACCCAGGTCATAATACTTCAGCTCAACGTCAACATTGGTCAGGATGAGCTGAAAGAGGCAACAAAAACAAAATTAGCATCTGCATTTAACTACAGCATCTTTAATGTTGTTTTGTTTAGAAAACTTTATAGATCAGTTGAAGAGACTACATCAAATAACATTGAACTGAAGTAGTGCCTCCGAATGTATGAATAGTGTGTGTGTCATTTTCAGTGTTTGCATATGATTTATGAATTACACTTGCAGTGTTGGAACAACACAACTCGAAACGCATTCAGGGATTTTATCTCATGATTCTCCATGTTTTCTCCCAAGCGAAAGCGCCATCTGCTCTCTCCAAAGGCAATAAGCGAGTGACTGAATGAAACAGCTCCAATCCCCCCCCCCACACATCATCATACATACATAATCTTACACATAACATCCCCTCACATCCACGTGTCAGTCTGTGATATGAAAATAGGAATCAGACAGCTCGGGGGACCTTCCTCTTCTGAGAGTCACCTGTGTGTGTGTGTGTGTGTGTGTGTGTGTGTGTGTGTGTGTGTGTGTGTGTGTGTGTGTGTGTGTGTGTGTGTGTGTCTCCACCACTTCATCACCTTCTCTTTGATGAACTCCCAGATGATCCTAGTCATCTCATCTCCGTCCATCTCCACCACCGGCTGGGACACCTTGATGCGTTTGTCGGCATCTGTCAATCACAAATGGAACAGTTCATTCACAACAAAATGCTTATTTATTTATTTAAGGGTCAAAGACTGCCGAGCAACAAACGGGAAACATTGATTTGAAAATAAAGGTAGATCCTGTTTCGAGGATATCAGCAGAGGACAGGCAACAGCGTTTTCTGCTGTTTCCTCTACATTTGCCCAATAGTCTCTGTGCCTCAGGAATAGCACTGCTACTATAATCTCTTTCTCAATGTATCTACAGAATAGCATTTAATCAAATAATTGTTGAGTCAATTAAGCAGAGGGTATTATTTTATGTCAACCAGTAAATATTCAAATTTGACTATGTACTCATTTTATTACCAAAGTGCTTTTTTAACTGCTTTAACTGATATCATACCTGCAAAACTGAACAGCATATGGCTGGTACATTCTCAAAAAATACTGAATAATCATAATCCCAGTCAAAAGAGGACATCTTGAAATGTCTTGTTTTGTTCCAACAAGCCACTAAACCAGAGGTATGAGGTTTTTTTAAAGATTTTAAAAAGTTGCAGATTTTTTGAACATTGTAGAAGTTACAACTAGCAATGTTTGAGATGTTTGCTAGAACAGTGACTGATTATGAATTACTGAAATAGTTTCCAATTAGCTTTCTTCTGAATAAACTGTATAATCCTTATTTGGAAAACTCTCACTTTTATTGCCGTTATATTATTAAAATCATTTGAACTGGTCATATCAGGATAAAAACAACTGACATTCAACTTTTTATTGTCAAAAAAACACATATTTAATTACTTATTTATTCGAGCCAACATTGGCATTGGAGAGAATGGGCTCTTAACTTGCTTTTCAGTTGGTTTGACGTCGATTAGTATCTCTAATCATATCAGCTCTCATTGAGCTCAGTGTGTGTGAGTCCTGTCAGCAGGACACTGAGTGAATAGCAAAAGTTCAGGGGGAGGTGCCGAGGATCAAGTGTCTCTCAGATTTTCCAGCCAAGTTAATGCTCCCCCACTGCTACCAAATAAAATAATGCAAGTTAACATAAAAGGAGTCTGGTAGAATCGTTACGCAACAAACATTTCCTTGTACTAAATATATTTAATAAAATGTAAAAAAAAATCCATGCAGATTTATGGGGACATTTTGATCTTGTTGAGATTATGAAGCCTTGGCAACACCTGTCAAAACAGACTTGTGCTCTGTTCACATACTCCAAACGTGATGAGCCATGCCAAGTGCAGATACATGGTGTCCATGAAGCTCTGAAAATAACCTCATTCAAAGACGGTTGTGACCTCTATGTCACGATTGAGTTATTGAATAGCATGACACGAGCATGAAGGTTGTATATTCCTGGTCGAATGTACTTATTGTAAATCGCTTTGGATAAAAGCGTCAGCTAAATGCAATGTAATGTAATAATGTAATGACACAGATATAAATAATAAAATGTTGTATCTGGGACTAGTGAGGTTTTTTGCAACCCTGGTTGATCGTTGACAGTAACTATTATGTATAAACATTCCGTCACTGGAGATGAAAGGGTTTGTTCATTTTTCAAGAAAAGATGCCAAATGTCCCACCATTGTATTATCAATTAAAGTTGTGTTTCTTTTCTTCATGAAGTTGGATAATCTTCAAAATAATTGTCTACCATTTGCTAGACAAGTAATCAATTTTAGAGAGTAACTTTGTGTTAAGTTTAACAAAGCTAATGGGCCGTTTCTTACCATTTCATAAACTTAATAGTAAACTGAGCAAGGGATTGGCAGATGAATCAACAGTGAAAATAATCATTAGTGACTGCCCTAGTTGTCATAAGCATGTGCTGAACATGGTAAAAAAATCCAGCATGGTATGACCGACGAGCGACTGTTGTGAGGTAATTTTCACAATACAGTCTCTTCTGCAGTGCATCCTGGGTGAATCTAACAGCTACTGTGGCTGGCACATTGTCTCTCATCTAACCTAAATCTGCTGAAACAGGCTGCACCATCACAGTGACGGGGAGGGGAGCGCAGGAGGGAGCTGAGTTGGTTATGTAACCTCCGAATTCATCACAAACCGGGCGCTGAAGGGTAGGCTGAATAAAAGTCATGTGGATCCGCCTGCCACATCCTTCACACATGCAGCCGGGGTATTATAAGCCCGCCTCGTTAAAACAGCAACGTATTAAAAAAGGTAGAATTGCACAGGAAATCATACCTCCATACTAAGCTTGGCATATTGTCTCCATTTTAAACAATATAATAAACACAAGAGCAGACTCAAAAGTTTGAAAATGAGTCAACAGCTTCTTTCAGTCTGGGCATTATCTTGACAAAGATGTGGTACCATTCAAGTTTTGATACTGGTTCAAAAGCAATGCCTTAGTTTCAGAACCATTACAATATATTTGACTCGAGTACTATATTGCAATTATTGTACTTTTCTGAAGCATAAGTATTGTGGTTTTGACTCAAACAGTTTAAAAATGTGGCTAATTGCAGTGTAAATCAATCCATTTTAAAACAGGAATTATCTGTTGAAAGCCTGAGTAAACAATACAATCTGAGCTACCATTCACTGCCAGCTTTCGAGTATTAAGAAGATTTAAATACACTGTAGCAGACGGTATTTAAAACTAATGTGATAAACAAATTGTGTGAGGTTGGTAAATGACACTTTTTTACTATAACTTGTGCAATATAGTGCATATAAACTAGGGGCAGGAAGCCAAATATCATCTAAAACAATGTGTGCCTTGACAAGATGACCTCAATGACCTTTGTCCATGTCGGTTAACTTTAAACAAAGGGAGGCCAGTCTTAAACCCTTTCAGTTTTAATCCTATGTCAACGAAAGGCATTCACTACGTAAACAAAGTGACTAAAACCGAGCTGCAGACGAGACGTTTCTGAGAAGGTCAGTTAATCAACTGTTAAACTGCACTGACAAAAACATAGGAAGTTAATGTGCAAGGTCACAGAGTTCACAAACTAAAATTGAAAACGTACTAGTGCATTATACTTTCTCTTTGTAAAACTCACAGCCAAAAGGAAACGGCATGTTGGGCACTTTTATGAGGATTGTAAAACTTAAAAAGGGCAGGATATTGCAGCAAACAGCTTCCATTAAAGATAATGCAACTTGTGACAGCTATAAAAATAAATGAATAGTTTTCGTCTCAAACCTTTGTACACTGATTTGCTGAGGACTTTTGAATTAAAACACTAAATAAAAACAGTGACAATGCTGCCACAGGTGTGTAGTGTGTACTAAGAAAGTGTTACCCTATAGCAGGAATCTGTAGGAGTGTAGGGGTTTAAAGTAGTGGAACTACACCTTTGTATCTACCTGAGACAATCCTGGTTGTGCAAACTGGGCTGCTATCATTCACCACTGACAGCTCGGTACACTACAAAGCTCAAATGACTCTTGATTCAGTCACACTCCAGAGACAAAGTGCCCTTCACCTGACCAGTTGCTGTGTAAAGTAAACACACACTGGTGTTGCTAGTTTGGGTCTCACAGTGACATTTGGAAGGAGTTAGAAAGTCCTGCTGTATATAAATACAAGGGTCAGATGTGTTCAAATAAATCTGCTTACTATGCTGTGGATGTAACCCTGATGGAAAACATTATGTAGGACAGCCGGAGATTCGGCAGCCATTACTCTCTTTAGCTGAGTCTCGTATGCAAAGCTGACCTTGGCAAAACTTTTGTAAGTCAGTGTTGCACTAATGACATGATGGCTGAAGAACAGCTCATCATTTTTTGGAAGGAACTTCATTTTGCTTGACATGGCTGCACTAAAACCCCCGAGGAGAGAAGAGCAATAAAATGTCCGCACCTACAAGGAAGAATCTTTTTATTCATCCGTTGCCAGTTTTTAGCATTGCAAATTTTACTTGAATGGTTTAACTCTGCTTACAGTTGCCATGACAGCGATGGTAGTACTTTTTTACCGTTAACGTTCCATTCATTTAAAACGTGAAAAGGCTGACTAACTGTCATTCAAACTTTAGGATGACACGAAGACAACTCTTTCCGGCTGCTTGTTTTCGGCCATTATCTCGTCGTTTTCAACCACCGGATTATGTAAACAACTGGCATTAAACGACCTGGAAGCGTTTGGGCTCCTTTGCCCCAAATATTAATAAAAATTACGACTATTTATAGCACTGGCGTCTGCTAACATTGCTCCGTAGCTCGGTTATCGGCTGTCTGGTGTTGTTACCGACATTAGCCGACCAGCTACATTGAAATAAAATACACCATTTTAGGTCAAAGTTAACACAAATATGCCGAGGGTGACCGTGTTGATCTCTCTTAACTCACAGTTTCTTTGTTGCAAAGTCTGGCAGTTCGCAGCCGGAGCTAGCACCGCAGGGTTTCTGGAGAAAGCTGCGGCGGACTTCGAAAGAGAGCTGAGGACTTTCAGATATCCAGCCATGTCTGTTTGGCCCGAGTCACTTTCTGAGATTGACACTCGAAGAAACTGCGAGAAAAGAAGGGGCACAACGCTTCCAGGCTCTATGCAATATAGCGAGCAGCAGGAGCAGCACCGCCCTTCTTTCCCTGCCGGCGGGACACGCTGGTTGCTACGTCAGAGACGCACACAGACACAGAGGAGGGACCGAGAGCAAATAGCGGATAAAGCTCCTTCGTACTCTAGACAAGAGCCGGGTCGGGTGAGGTGAACTCTGAGCTCCTCAGGCAGGATGACTCCGGCCGAAGGTCACCGTCATATCAAAGTAACTAAGTACATTTACTCAAGTAAAATGTTGAGGGGCTTGTACTTGTCTTCAGTAATTCAATTTGTTGCTACTTCGTACTTCTACCCCACTACAATTCAGAGGTAAATGGTGTACTTTTACTCCACTAAATGTATTTAATACTTTTAGTTACTCTGCAGATTTGGACTAAGTGGGCACTTTCACACCGCATTGAATTATAATCAACACTTAAATAAGACTTTAGTTACACCTGGAGTAACATTGACAAGCTACCCTGCTGCATACAATGTCATTAAACTGCACCTATACCAGCTTTGATAAACACATTCATTGAGGACTGATCTTATTTTTAATCAAAAATGTTCAAATTGCACACACAAAATATATACTGTATATATAAACATCATTGTACACACAGTTATGTAATATTACATATGTATAGTAACCCATAATAACCATAACCCATAAATGCAGAAGCATTTTGATAGAATAAAGACAAATATCCTAAGACAACACATTTAAAATAGGGCAATATGAATGATAAGAGATATCATGACACAATTATGTGTTAACAAGTTAAAAGACACTGAAAACGATGCACACAAACTCAATGAAGCAGGGCTGTATAATCAATACATACTGTACGAATGAACAGTTAGTTTAGGATGCGAAATTGATATTTACTTTTAAACTGATCAAATATATTACATTTGCAAAAACGGAACCAAATTTAAAGTGCAATGTTTACCTTTCAGACAAAAGTGCCAACATGCAAATAACTGTATTGTTGAATACACTTTGTTTGACATATGTTTATAGATGTTTAAGAAACTAATTTCTGTGTACAACATTGCATAAGAATGTCTACAAATATGCAGTGCCTTCAGATCAGAAACTGCAAACCGATATTTATTATTTGCCAACATATTTTTGTAAGAACAAAAAAGAATGGCGAAGCAACAAGAGAGACATTTGTTGGGATACCCTATCATCTGCAGGAGTATACTCATATTCCAAAAAGACTCGGCAGAGGGCCCTCTAATTTTAGCAGGGGAAGGTTACCATACTGGGAGTGATTGTACAGTGCAGTCACATGAAGTGCCTGGCGGTAAGCCAGTAAAAGAGACAGCAGGTCACCTCTGAAGTACTTTTCATTTAAGCCAAAGGGCCCTGTGTTTACAAAGGCCAGATATGTAAAGACCAAATAAAAATGTCTGCAAACATACAAAGTGGATTTAAAGTATAACATACCTCAATTTGTGTTTATAACATTATGGAGAAGGTCTGCTGTTTTATTACTTGTGTGTGTGAAATGCACACTTTTTCCCCTGCACGTGTTCTGAGAGAGTTATAAGCAGGTTACTGCGGTCTGACAGGGAACAGTAGTAATTATATAACCTTTTGACTTTCTGCATTAACCTTTGACCCTTTAGTATGTAAATCGTTTCCACAAGCTGTCCACTTTCACAGACAGTCTCAAGTGTGGCCCAGACCCATAAACCACTCCACGTGTTCTGAAGTTAAAAAGAAAGGGGTGACTTTGCAGCCACATTAAAACTGTACCTTGATCGAAAAGCAATCTACAAAATGTGTAGTCGCTCAACTGTTGCTCTGATGAGGCTTTGATTCAGAGCTGAGCGTATAATGCTGTTATTACTGTCAACTTGGTACTGCTTCGTCTTTTGTGTTCCATACAGCGGGAGAGACCAGCTTGAATTGCTCGTAGGAGTTTAGGATATCATTTGATCCTATATACAAAGTGCTTTCCCAGTGTTCTTACTCGATATCCCTGGATATAAAAATGAATCGTATGGTGTATGTGTTCCACCTTCTGGACTCCTCTGAGGCAGTGAGACTGTGTTAGTCAGCCTACAGGGACCTCTGCTGGTGGATTTGTATGTATCTGATTTGGGATTGGATTTGTACATTTAAATTGCATGGCAATGGCAATGTTATACAAACGTTTCGAATTGCAACTTTAACTTAAACATTTGCGTGTGTGTTTATTGTGACAGGAAAACATGAAACATGGTAAAAGCACATTATTGAATTTTATTATTTTATTATTTTTAACAAAAATGAAAACATCAATAGCAAAAACAGAATTAACTGTCATTAGTAAACCACTCAAATAAAAAGATCAAAAGTGGTTTTGTTTTACATATATTTTAAGGATAATATTTTCAGGCATGCTGTTTTGTTTAGATAATTAACATCTGGAGCTCTTTTAATGTTCTTTTTGATTATTGTTAGACCAGGTCTTGTCAAAACCTTTATTCCATCAGGGCTCAACCATAGACTGTATATATAAAGCTCAACGCTAACTTTTAAAAGTGGTTGCCAGGCTGGCAACCAGGCATCAGCTTTTGGTTGCCAAAACTGAATATACGGTTGCCATTTTTAGTCACCTTATATTTTAAATAATTAGGATACTATACAGTTATACATCAACTTAATAATTAAACTGTGACACAAAAGAATGTTCAAATGCTTTACAATAAGTAATTAGCACAATTATTTTAAACCTAAGTGATAGGAAACGTGTCCACCCTCAATTGCTGGTATACTAAACACCAGATCCACAAATGAATTGAGCAAGTCACTAGTTTCTTGGTCATCCGTTGTCTCCCTTTCAAATGTGGGTTGCCTTGACCTTAGTGCTGACCCCCACCATAGATCCACTGGCCCTTCAGCATCGAAGTCTTGGAATGGCCAGACTGATACATTTCTAATGTTAAATAAATGAAAACCATTCACAGTTAAGAATTAGATATTAATTATTAATGCTGTAAATGACCTTTAATATGTCTAACTATATTTAAAATGTGTTACATTTTTATAAAAGTGATTCTATTTGTATGCCAATATTTTCCTATGGTAAAGTTTCGTTTTGCACTTTTATTTTGGTAGTAATAAGATCGGGACTCTTATTTTTGAAGGAACTTTTACCGGAAGTGAATGCACAACGGAGCAGAATGTTTCGCCTCCCAAGACTTTACACATTTCCTCTTTGCTTTTCGTTCGGGTTCATCTTGCGCTTTATCAGTTGAATCACTTTGAACATTCGTTTGAGAAGTTGATGGGTTGGCCGAACTTGCAGATGAGATGTCTTTTTTAGCTGTTCTGTCCTCATTTCCTGCGATCTTCGTCCTGCAGTCAGTCAGAATGAATGAATGAATGAATGAATGAAAGGGCGTTTCTTTGACTATTTATAGGCAGATATGGGCGTTACGTGAAGCCCGCAAAAGCTGCACCGCATTTCGAGTCGGTTGTGATTTATAAAAGGGAAAACGGCGTAGGAAGTGCCGTACGCACTTTCTTCGCCGATACGCAATGATCGGTGAATCGGAAAATGTCGGAAAATTTCTGTACCTATTTTTGTGATTTTTACTACGTAAGCAACCTTCCCACGTGAATCCTACGCACAGCGTTATACATGAGGCCCCTGGTGTGTGTGTGTGTGTGTGTGTGGTGGGTGGAAGGATACAGGTGTAGAAAGTAGTCCCTATGTGTGTGCGTGTGTGTGGTGGTGGAAGGATACAGGTGTAGAAAGTAGTCCCTTACCTCGCTCTCTGCAAAGTGTCTCTCTCCCTTCAGACACAGAGACGTACGACGAAGAGTCTTCTCATCTCCATCATCAAACACTGAAACACACACACACACACACCTCAGTTAATGACAGTAAACATGTTTCTGTTACATCCCATAATGAGCTGGAGGTGAGCTGGCAGCGGATTGGTCAGACAGCCAAGAGAAGGTGTGACATCAAAGGATATCAGCAGTTTTAGCGAAACCGTTCTCATCTTCATCACTCCTCCCCGACAGCCAATCACAGCGCTCCATTATCAGCCAATCACAGTGTGTCATTACCATCCTTCACCAACAGCCAATCACAGCGTCCCGTCTCTACAGTGGATTTAAATTTGTATTTAAATGTTTTGTTGCTTTAAAAGTCTCCTATTGGCCTAGCATCTGATCTCCTCATTTTCATCACACATCAGGGGTTCTCTCCCTCTTCATCACACATCAGGGGTTCTCTCCCTCTTCATCACACATCAAGATTCTCTCCCTCTTCATCACACATCAAGGGTTCTCTCTGAAACAGGATGGAGCTCAAACTCTCTCTCTCTCTCAGGTTTACCACAAGGTGACTTCCTTTTGATTTCCTGCTTCTCCACACACACTCTCTCCAGCAC
>NW_011369250.1:147889-184712 GCF_000735185.1 Notothenia coriiceps | reverse complement strand
CACATCCACACACATGGATTAACATCGATTTAAATACATTAATGTAGCCTTTGTTATGCTTAAAAGAGGTGTCGACCAGCTGGGGCAACAAGAAAATCGCGAAATCGAGTGTGACTATTTACAAAATAAATCCATTATTATATTAATTATTGACAATAACAACCGACAGTCGGAGTAAGCATTTGCTTGGCAATTTCCCAACGAGTAATGAATATACTGTATAGGGATCCTATTAATATCTAATGATAAAAATTATGAAATTCAATAACATGCTTAACCACCAGGTGTCCCTTTCTATCAGCTGTGCACCTTTATGGTGTAAATACAGCCTTATCTACCAATTGGATCAAATATAAAAGTCAGCCGAAATTAGTGTGATACTGCGAGGAGACGTATTGTTTCGAAGAGAAATGTAAGATGTTGTTTAATGCATGTATATATTTATGATCCCACGTCTGTTTTCAGTGTTGGGCGGGCCAGTTCCTCATAGTCCTTGCTGCATGCAGGGGCACTATAAATAGACGAACTACCAGCAGATATGTAATATTTAATGCAGCCGAACCGTGTTATTACAATGCAGTTATGTGATGACTTTCAAAGAGAAAAGCCAAGCACAGCTCGGAATAAAGTTTATGTTAATTTTTTTTAAATGTTTTCGGTCCTCTTTCCCGGTATTTGTTTTATGACCGATGTGAGTGTACGATGACCACTTGGTAACAATGAAAACGCGTTGGTATGGACACAATTTCCTGAAGTAATGCTTCGTAAATAACTAGCCAAACCTAAAGGATCATGTAGCATCCACCCTGGCACACATAATCTGACAATCAAACCTAATTATTTTCTAGCATCAAAATGACATCAAAACCGCCATTTTAATGGCCAAACTAACTTAAAATAGGGCATTTTCCAATCGAGAATAAAAAACGCAGGGATCGCTACATTTGCAGAGGGCCCGTTTTTGTAGAAATAGCGTACGTCCTACGTTGTGGACCGCAAGCGTAGTTACTTAAGCACGTTTTTTTTGGAGCTCGGGTTTGAAACGCCAAGCTCAAAAAGCGAAGTATCCAACGTGTTTTTAAACCCCGGAGCAGAAATAGGAACTCAGTCTCCCACTGTCAAGGCTAATGCTTGGAGTTATATTGGATTCGAACTTGACTTTTAAGAACACATATTAAGAAAGTATCCCCAAATAGCCATTAAATTCAACTTGCAAGCATTTTACAAGCAAAATCCAGACCTTGTCTTGACAGCCGGGTCCAATGCCTGCAAAGTCGAGTACCTCCACTGTATGATTCTATACCACTTGAATACTGTCTTTACAAACTGGTGCGTTCTGGCTTGTGCGCGCAAACCTGAAACCCAATAGAACAGCCTGTACACCAGAGGGCTGATCAGGTGTTTGAGCAGAAAGCCCAATTCATACCCACCACTGTAACGCATCCCTGAAAACACAATATCTTAAGTTTGACCCCAATTTTAAGTCTTTTGAAAGTATGTGTTTTTTTTATAAATGTTTACGTTGGACTTGGCCCCCCGGAATTAATCCCACAAAAAACACACTGAACGCTGCACTAAGTCAGAAACCAGAGGAGACTGTGAGGTCCACCGTAGACGGACCACTTTTGGACAAAATGTCCTCTCCATTAAAGGCAGCTCATTGTGGAATAGCCTCCCAACTGAGATACGGGATTGTCCCACTCTCAATAGTTTTAAAGGTCAACTCAAAGAATGGTTGAGAAACAAACAAACGTGCAATCACCGCTAAATGCACTTTAACACAGGGGTATCTCCTCTTGCACTTTATGTAGCTCTTGTATATTCTCTTGCACTTTATATGTCATTGCTGCTATATTATATTACCATGTCATAAACACTTATGTATGCTGCTCTTGCTCTTTTGTACTTTTTGCATAATGTATTTTGTTTTTGCTATGTTTGTAAAATGTAATTTTCTTAAATGTTTTTTGTGAGGGACTGCGGATGGAAATTAGCTCAAAGCTAAATCTGGCATATTTACGCTTGACACGTTATAATGTTTTAAGTGTTCATCACTCTGCATTGTCCCTGACAAATAAACTATTAAATGAAATGAAATAAAGCATCTATACATATTGTGCCTGACGAATTGGTTTATATGGTTCAAAGACAGGAAACAAAACAAAGATTCACAGTGAATCTGCTTTCTGTAGTTCTTGATCCAAAATGTGAAGTCATGAGGAAAGCAACATCATTTGTGCTTTAAAGATGTAAAAACATATTGTTTTAAATATTGTTTATTAAGTAATTCCTTCAATAATTATTTTAACTCCTGCTCAATATTCAAAACTCTTATTATTAACAATAATAGCAATATTAAATAATAAACACAACAATAATAGTATTGTTATAACTGTTCCAATTAATAGTTGTTGTAATAATAATAATAAAAAACTTTACTTTTTATTTATTTTTCATTTATTGTTTTTATTATAAAAAACACACACAGTGCTATTAAATTGTTAAATGTAGTATCGCCATTTTTTAAATTGTATAAAATATCTTCTTTAAAGATAGAAGATGAAGAACCAATAGGATTCCACAGGATGACGGTGGGCGGGACTTCCTGCAGGAAGACATTGTTATGTAGCTGTTTATCTGCAGCAAATGTTCCCCTCGTTTCCGAATTGTGTAGCTCATTCAAAAGGGACCGTGTTTTAACTGAAATACAGTGGAGACGGTTTAATTTACGTATATAACAGGGTCAGGATTAACACGACAATGCAGAACTTTACAGCGATAAAGTCGTTTGTTTTCCAGTATCCTAAAACTATTGCTGTGATCACAGTAACAGGTAATACTTTTTCAGAAGAAACAACGACTAACATCTTAGTGAGTCTAGTGTGTACACTCACGTAGTCTACCTTTACGCTAGTGCTTGATAATATACAGTGCAGTCTTTAATGATTCAGTTGAGAGACGGTGGTCCTGCAAAAACTGAAAGTGTTTACTGGTTGAATTCATGAAAATAAATGTGATTGCATGCTTAGAGAACTGACGTGTTTTGCAACAAATGTATAATGCTAAAAGTTTCGCTATTTAAAATAGCTTTTGAAAATGGTTTGACAAGTCCCAATGTTTGCTCTGTTGTTCTGTAATTGCTGCATAGGACCACAGCTACACAATCATTACATATTTACTAACCCATGGTTTGAGTAAATGGTGTGAGCCTTCATTTTAGTTATACAAATGAATGATGTATTATTGCCTCTATTGTTGTCTAAATGGTCCCCTGATGTGAGCTATGATAATAATAATAAAGGGATGTATGAATAGACATACATATTGAGCCTATTTTACAGCAATTAAGGTACATACAAGACATTCCTGATGAAACCCTATTCACTGTGATGAAAAAAACGGTATATTATTGTGTCTTCAATCATTTTCTCGAGCCAATTTTTTGCGTATTTGCTTGAAAACCATTAACTGATTGACAAAATATGTGCCAGTATTTTTTTATTTAAAACTTTTTTTATATGCGAATATATAAATACAACTGCAGATCAGTGAAGTGTCAATGATGGAGACGTATTTTAACTAACTTTTCCAACAGGAGTAGGACTCTTTGGAGTGAAGAAATGGATGGCAGGTGGAGTTTGTCGCAGTAAAGCCTCACTGGAAGGAAAGACCGTCCTTATCACCGGAGGCAACACTGGGATTGGCAAAGAAACCGCTGTAGACCTGGCTAGAAGGGGTTTGTGGCTTATCCAGTTTTTATGTTGTCACATTTAAGTATTTCATTTGAAAACTAACAAGATTTGCTGCTGCATTACAGGCGCAAGAGTCATTCTGGCCTGCAGAGACATGGACAGAGCCAATAAAGCTGCAGCAGAGGTGATGAAGAGGAGCGGAAACGACCAAGTTGTTGTCAGAAAGTTGGACTTGGCGTCTCTGGAGTCGGTGCGACAACTAGCCAAAGACGTTCTAGATAATGAAGAAAGGCTGGATGTTCTCATCAATAATGCAGGTAGGTATAAATCACTTCTCACCTCTGATGTGTGTGATATAACATCTTTATTAACTTTTTATTTTATTTTAGGTATTATGAGCTGCCCAGAATGGAAGACTGAAGATGGCTTTGAAATGCAGTTCGGTGTGAACCATCTGGGTCACTTCCTTTTAACAAACTGCCTGTTGGATCTCCTGGAGAAGTCGTCCCCGAGTCGCATTGTCAATGTCTCCAGTTTAGCTCATGAAAAAGGTGCCACTTTTCTCTTCTTTTAGTTCACTTCAAGAGATGTAGATAGACTTTTATTCTCTCACAAATGTTGTCCCTTCATTCATATTTTTATATTAAATGATTCCTCTGTGAATACTGCTTTCACTCAACAGGTCAAATCTATTTTGATGACATAAATCTGGAGAAAAAATACCACCCTTGGAAAAGCTATTCTCAAAGTAAACTAGCTAATGTCCTCTTTACAAGGGAGCTGGCTAACAATTTGAAAGGTATTAACATATTTTAAATGTACACCAAACATTACGCAGTTTTTAATAGACTCCTAGATTGTGTGAATGACACGTCTTATCATTTTGCAGGGACCGGAGTAACGAGTTACAGCCTGCACCCTGGGGTCATCCGTACAGAGCTCGGCCGACACATGTGGCCCGAAATGCCCCTGTGGAAGAAAGTTCTATTCGCACCATTCATGTTCCTCATCAAGTCTCCAACAGAAGGCGCTCAGACCACCATCTACTGCGCTGTGGAGGAAAGCCTGCAGAATGAAAGTGGACTCTACTACAGGTCAGTCATTGTGAATCAGTAGCTTCATTATTAGAAGTGAGACAGCCACGTTCAATACAAGATTCAAGGGGAACTTCATTGTTCTACAGAGTATTTTGAACACTTAACATACAGTACAAAGGAGACATTGACAGCAGTAACGAATACTCCAAGTATATAACATAGGTTGGGTCATTAACTATTCTTTTGGCTTATGTCTGACATAATACACTCTGAATCAACATAGGAAATGCAGTCGTGGTTGTCTTCTGCTACAGCTATCTTCTATTTTATAAGATACACTGGCAAATAAGTGATGGGCCCAATGTGCTAGCAAACAATTATCTATTTATCAAGCAGACAAAATGGTATTCATTTGGGTTTCATGTTCCTTTCCACCCGATAATTGACGCTCTTTTTTGCTCTCCAACTGAGTCATGAGGGAAAAATCTGGCTTTTGTTGATGGCCAGGTATAATACAGTGTGCTTATCAGAGCTTTTTTAGAGAAAATATCTGCCTGCTGCACAGAAGAGATTGATTTAAAATAGATTAAAATGATCCATAGAGCTGAGTGGGGGCTGCAGTGGCGGGTCACAATTAGTGACCACTTTCAACTACATCACAGTTGTCATTGTTGTATAAAAAAGGACCCAAGATCGGTCAAAAAACAGGACTCAACTAAAGGCCATTATCAAGTCAGTGAATAATGCCAAACTAAATAACCATGAATCAAATTACCACAAACCAATTCTTATTCATCATGAGCATTTTTACTTGTGAGTAAATCAGCATTGTGGAAATGGACCAAGTCACATGTCTAACAGTGAATTGTTCACTGATTACAGCGACTGCGCCCCTAAAACCGCCGCCCCCCAGGGCCTGGATGATGAAGCTGCCAAGAAGCTGTGGGATCTGAGTGCGGCTATGGTTAGCCGGACATAATCACGGTGACATCGATGATGCTCATCATCATCATCATCTTCATAGTACCAAAGGACTAACAAGTGGCCTGAGGACGGACTGATGCTCTCTCGAATGAGCATCTGTGTGGCCACTATCAGCTGAGCTCCTACTTAACGTGACAAATAAGTAAACAGACAGCATTCACAAGAGATAGACATTTATTCAGAATATTCAACAAACTACTTGCAAAAATACTATGGATTTCAGTTAAACAGAAGCAATGCTTCACAGTTAAGTAACATGGAAGCTGTATGATCTTTAGTTTTGATTGCCATTAGCGTGAAATGACATTTAAAGTGACAAAATTCAACAATGTCTGTTGACTGAGGGGTTGAATGTCATTTAATGTTACTTGATTTAATCATATAAGGATTACGTGTGCTTGAAGGTTTGTAACACTGTTAATAGCAACCTTTTTTCTCCTGGGCAATAAAGTGCTGTTATACGTAGCCCATGGTTGTACCTGTTTCTTAAGGCATGTTTTTCATTCATACACATCACGTATATTCTTTGTAGTGTTCCATATGAGACCAACAATATTGAAATAAAACACATTTTGGTTACATCATCATGAATTACAAATGCTCCTAATACATTAAATGTATCTGTCCATTTTTTTTTTTTAGGTTTATTTATCTGAAAGGCACTTTTTACAAATTTGCTACAAACAGTCACATTTCATCTTACTCAAAGCTACATCTCAGACAAGTGCATCACAATTTTCTTTTAAAAAGAAAGCCCATTAATGGTGCTAATTACATATGCACAATTTGCACCCATGTGGCCTGCTGGCTACAAGTGGACCCTGTATGTTCCCTACGCAGTACATTATTCTGTAAGAGAGCTAGTTCAGAGGAATAGTACCGTTACTTGGCATTTACATTCAAAACTGTAATACATATACAGCAGATGCTGTGTCAAAAGATAATAATCCTTCAGGTTGGGTTTAACACAGGGAGGAAGTCTATCTATATTGCTCAGTTTCAATATATATGTATATGTATATATATATATATTAAATAAATTATACATTATTCAACATCTAGATGGCTGTGAGTCTACACAGCTGAACATATGGATGTACATCCTGACAATTTATGGTGTTCACATTTCTACAACAACAATATGCGCTGCATTAACACCACTACTAACTAATGAGCCTGCTCATCAAAATCAGAAAGTTGCTTCATCTGCTCCACTTGCATAGAGTGCCTCCTCACAAGTTTCTTCTTGGACTTGAGGCCGCCTCTCTTTGGTGTGTTTGGTGCTACTGGAGCTATAGATCTAATCCCTGTGGCCAGAGGAGAGGAGGGCTTGCTACTCGCCCCAATGTCAGGAATGGGAGGGTTGGGGTTGATGTTGAGAGGGGGCAGTTGTCCGGGCCTGGTGTGAGAGATGTGGTCCAGCAGTAGAGTGCCTGAGCCTCTCCTCTCCAGGAAGCCAGGTACCCTCCCGCGTGCTGCGCTGGGGGAAGACGGGCTGGTGTTGCTCTCTAGAGATTCCCTGGAGCTGGTCAGAATCGCTAGTGGAGAAGTGTTTAGTTTCCTTCGATCCCCTGGGATCTTCGGAGAGTCTAACATGGCAGAGCCTGAGTAGAGCTGTGAGTCTGAGTCATAGTGGTCGTTCCCCAGATGTCTTATATGCATTGTGTCTCTCAGACTGCTGCTGCAGCTGCTGCTCTCCTCTGTGGGCACAGTACTGCGCCGGGCCAGCAGCTGGTGCTGGCCTACAGATCTCTCATATGATACTTTGGACGTTGGAGGAACTGATATCGAGGTTGTCATTTTGCAGGGTTGTTCGCCCACCAGCGGGAACAAGCTGTCCTTCCCATCCACACTGCTCTGTCGAGATAAAACTGACCTCTTACTAAGAGAGAGTCCGTTCACCCCTGCGACAACATCCTCATCAGTGCTGGCTTTCTTGCTCTCATCTTGGGCGGCGGCTGCTGCGGCCAGGACTGAGGGAGCGATCAGCCCCCAAGGCTCTGACTGCAGCCTCTTCAGCTGAGGCAAACGTGCACGCTTGGGATTTGCAGTCCGGCGTGTTGGAGACGTGGGCCCGTTGGCTAGCTTTGAAGCAGAACTAGAGGTTTTTAACTTGGTTTGGAAACTGAAGACTGTGTTTTGTTGCTCCTGCTCAGGTGTGGGAGATGCAGTGACATTAATGTCAGACGGAGAGGTGCAGTACTCTAGGGAGGACCTCTCATCCAGCTCTGGTGATGGGGGGACATTTAGGTACTGCTTGGTAGTTTGAGTGCCAGACGGGGATTTGTCCGTGGTGATTATGATGACTTCCTTGCCTTTAGCTTTGCATGCATCCAAGAGCAGCTTTAGTGTTGCCTTGTCACCTGCGTTGATAGCATAGACCAGTGCTGAGGCCTTGCTCCTGTCCTCCAGACTGGGATCAGCTCCATTGCTCAGCAGGTGGTCCACCACCTCATGCCCGGCTTTGTTGATGCAGGCGTGCATTAGAGCCGTCCTGCCAGCTTTGTCCTGTATGTTGGGGTCTGCCTGGTTGTCCAGCAGATATTTCAGAAGCTTTGACTTGCTCACACTCTGCTGGTCACTGTGTGTGGACATGCAGGCCACCATGAGGGGCGTCTCTCCACGTTCATTGCTCTCGTTGATGTATGCACCTCCTTCCAACAGGAGCCTAGTTAGTCGCAAGCGCCTGAGCCATACCGCCTTCAGGAGAGAGTTTCCATCTGTCCGCAGCTCGAGTATATCTGCCATCTCCCAGCCAATCAAAGGTATTCTCAATGTTGCACTTACAGCCCACAAACCTTTGAAGAAATCAACAAAGAAGTTCAGCATACATTGCAAAGATTTTTTTAAATAAGATCATATTTTTTGTTTCTCTAATGTTGTTGCTAAATAATCACTACCAGCAGGTGGCAGTCAGTTATAACACAAGGGTTGTAATATAACTTACCGTCACATATTTTCGATATAGGAAATATATTTTTTACATAATAATTTAGATGATGGTAATGTGCAAAAGATATATTTTTACAAAGGTGAAACTAATCATGGCCAAAAATCATGCCAATGCTGGAGACACATAGCAGCACCTGTTAGATTCACAAAGACAAATACCGATTGATGATGATGATTTGTTAATTTTAAATATCAAAGTTTATATTGTTATCTTCGTAGAGACAGG
Organism: Notothenia coriiceps; assembly: GCF_000735185.1. Lineage (NCBI taxonomy): Eukaryota > Metazoa > Chordata > Actinopteri > Perciformes > Nototheniidae > Notothenia > Notothenia coriiceps. The sequence goes on along the minus strand of NW_011369250.1, from coordinate 175,821 downwards.
AGATTGTTTGTGTTTTCATATTTATAAAAGCGACGATTAAAAGCATTAATCAACCTCAAGTGCGCAAAAGCACCAGCCTTGCTTGCAAAAATGCCTATTAGACTGTACATAGAGGTGGTTTTCAATGTATAAAATTAAGATAGGGAGAAAAATCTGCATGTAGAGGCGAAATCAAATATCGGCACCATGTGAGCCGTAAGAGTCGCTGTCCAAGGTTATCATGTTGGAGAACTTGCGACAGAAACGCGCTCCATTACACAATTTGTTGGTCGTCTGTTCGTCCGTTAAATTCTGCATTTGAAATTGTTTCCTTATGTAAATATGAAATAACATAATATAACATTGTACACACATCGTATTGTATTTTAAGTAATGAAAAGGTTAATCTTTTTTGTTTACCGTCCTCCTCTAAGAAAAAGAAAGCACCGACGCAAGATAACGACATTTGAAGTTGAATTAATGAAGCCTCGTTTTCATTATTTTGTAATTCGATAATTAACCAAACATAAAGTTGCTTTGCTAATTGTCTTACCTGTTCAGAGGAGAGGTTTTCCATGCTCAAAGTACCCATTGCTTTCTGATGTAAGAGTGAAAAAATCGTGGGAAATCAATTATTCAAAAGAGAAAGTTTGTTGCAGTATTTCGCAAAATCCCTATTTTTATAGATGCGACTCTTTCTATCTACATTACGCGTCCTGGTTTAGGTGTCAGGGCGCCGTCCCTCTGTGGCACCATAGCACATGAGCGCTGTGGCTTTTGTGATTCCGGCTCACTACATCAGTCCAATGGGGAGTATTCCTTTCACTGCGCACTCAAGGATCACAACCTGGAGATGCTGCGGGTTATAAATAACTTACTTCTTGCTTGTTGAATGAAACGTGTATTCTCTTGACGTCAGAGTCGACTGAAATAAATTGCGTCTGATGAAAACCTATGTCCTGATCTTCATACGTGCAGCTCACAAACACATGTTAATGTTCTGCGTGTGGGTATTATATTTACATCTTTTCAAAAAGGATACTTTTCAAATGAAAGCAGCGGACACTGCTGGACCCACATGAAAACAAGCAATTTCGCTGGTTCTTCTTTTATACTTTTTTTTACATTTGTGAATCCATCTCTTAGATTGTAAACCTGTTCTATAAATACAATGTAATCTGTCTGCAGTGTGGAACATCAGTGCCAGTTGTTAGAATAAAGACAATCTTCCTATCTGCCATGTAATAAAGGGCACAGCGAAGATCATTGATCTCAAATATGACAAAGCAGGAATCTGTTCTTGATCCACATCACACTGCTTCCTGAAGGAAATGCCAATATGTAAAACGTATGGGCTTCTTAAACCAGATATCTTGTTAGATTTCTTATAAGCAGTGATAAATATGATATAACATCAATAATAATTAGGGTTTATTTATGCATATCTCCAACCAATGCGTCTCGGATTGGCTTGTTTCACTGCTCAATAAACGAAGAGATGGAGCACAAATATTCCACACCTATATATATTTATTGCACAATTAAAGAGGCCAAAACTTGCAGCAGCCATCACAGCTATACAGCCTAATAGGGACATTTCTATTTTTAGGTTGCTATGAGACAGCACAGAAGCAGTTTCTAATGAGAACAGTGACGTTCTCAGCCCTGCAAAGAACAGGTAAATCAGACACATAACATTCCACCGTGGACCGCCAGGCTTTTGTGGCATTTACTCAAATACTTTTTAGATTGTGCCTGTTTTTTTTTTCACTTGCACATGTAAGCAGCCACCAGGTTCAATCATTAGCCCTCTGACCCCTGCTCTTTTCCTCTGAGACTGGAACTAATCACTTCATGACCCATCCAAACACTTGACGTATCAGGACTGCAGTCGTCAATGCTGCCAGTGATTTCTCACCTGTGATTGCCTTCTCAGCCCCCGGGGATATGTTGTTTACCAGGCACATGGAGAAAGTGGTTTTATAAAGCAGCACATACAGTTGTCATCCAAGGCAAAATAATGGGTTCCTACTATCCAAGATACATTGCAATAGAAATAAGCAACAGTCTTGATTTTTAATGGAATATTTGTGATACTTTACATGTCAAATATTGTTGCTACATCTTTCAAAGTGCAGAACTGAAGTTACCTGTAATTGTTTGGTTGTACCTATGCTTTTGGGTAAAGATAACCTAATGTGCTACAGTTATTATAATTGTGTAGAATGTAGGGTTTTTGTGCACTTGATATTACCTGTATCATGGACAGAGCTGCTGTCCACAGAGAGATGATGGACGCGGCGGCACAGACAAAGCCAAGGCTCAATGGCTTGGACACATTCATTAGCACTGGGAGCAACAGGACGTCAGCAGTCCTCATGCAGCGTGATCTTTGCCCTGAAAATGCTGTCGTCGGCGGTCTATTAAAGGGGAAATAAATAATTAAGGTGGATAGAATAAGCGCTGTCACCCCTGGGAGCAGTTTCCATTTTCAGATATCTTACATCACAGCTGCTGCTCTTCCTCCCCTTCTTTCTAAATATAACCTTTTCTTCAGTCTGCATTGGGAGGTTTATATTCAACAGTCTTACTGTAGATCGGAGATTATATTTATAGATCCTTTCGAAGTTCATGTAAAAAGTTTTTAACAATTATTAATAGTGATTTCGAGTCTGATAGCAATGAATCATCGAGTAGTCAGAAACAGTAATCATTATGTTGGGCCCCAACCAATGTCAGTGTTTCAACAGTCAAGAAATACAAAATAATAAAGTGTTTTCAGGTTTTAAACAAGTCAAACAATGTTTTAAGCTCTCAGACTTCAGAGGGGTTCAAGGGGCAACACCTAGAATGAAAATAAGTTATGAAAGCATGATAACAAAAAGATGAACACAGGCCATTGAAGAATGGGACACAGCCAGACTGTGCTGAGCACTAGTTGCATTGACTGCCATAACAGCCTAGCTTAGTATAAAAAGTGAAAAGAGGCTGCTTCTGGCATGCTTTATAGTAACCATACGGATCATAGGGACGCGTTTTTGGCATTTGACTGAAGAGGGTATAGCTAAGTACCCTCGAACGCTGCTTCAACTAACTTGCATGAATTGAGCACATGTGATGGTTCAAAGCTAAAAGACCAAACACCTGCCTGTTAAAATCAATGTAGCCCCGCCATAATGCATACTCTACTGTCTATTTCACTCTAGATGGGACCATTATTGTCATGGCTGGAGGGCAAGGTACACAGGACCCAAATGCAGAAGATTGGTTGAAATCCAAAATACTTTTATTGCGGAACTAGGCCAGGCAACAAAGTCAAATAAGGCAAGACAAAACGTAAAAATCCATCAGAACAAAATCCTTCCAGCAACATCAAGAATCTCACAAAGACTAACAGAAAAAGCAGAACCTAAATGCAGTTGCACACAGGACTAATCAAACAAACAAGACACAGGTGAGGAGCGAGGAGAAAACACAGGGGCACAATCGGGTAATCAGGCAGGAGGGAACACAGAGACAGGAAGCAACAGACAAGACGGGGGGTGAACACTTTTCAAACTAAAAAAGGAAAACAAAGATAGATCTAGACAGGACAAAATAAAACATAGACAGATCGTGACAATTATTTTCCAATGAATATCATGCTGTATTGAAAAATACTTGATACCATAGCGATTGAGACCATTATCCTCTCAGGATTTAAAGCAATTCATCAAACAAGAATTGGAGTCATTTTCCAACAGACTTCTATGTATATAACAGGATATTTGTTGGCATTGAGGAGTCGATCCTGCTCTATATTATAATGGCTTCACTCTAAAGCTGGTAGAGTGGTTGGTTACCAAGCCTTTACAGTCAACTTGTCGGTGTATCCTTGGGAAAGATACTTAACCCCAAATTGCTCCTGATGACATGGCCAATGATATGTAAATGTAAGTTTCCCTGAGCTGAGATGGAACCTTAAATGGCAGCTTCTATTCTGTTCAATTGTTTGTGAATTTGTTTATGAAGAAGCGCTTTACTGAGTTTGTAAAGACTGGAAAAGCACATTATAAATTCAGTCCATTTACCATTTTTTAAACCTGGAGTTTTCAGCTAGATACAGACATAATATTAATCTTCCCATCTAATCTTTGGCAAGAAAGCAAATAAATGTACTGCCCAAAATGTCAAACTTGAAGAGCTGATCTGAATCTTCTTCTAAAAAAGAAATCTGCTGCTGTTATTCATGAAGATCAAAATTGTTTTTATACAATTATCTCATGAGGGACATCTTTGTTTATTCTGCCCATCTTGACAACTCCATTTGCATTTCGACACAGACGTAGATTTTTCCACAGCATATATCCTTTGTTGTTGCGGTGCTTGTTTGTGATTCTTCCTCTGTGCTGGTTGTCTCTTTAAACACTGAGTTTGACATTCTCATGGCATTTGGTGTCACTGCGATTGTATCAAGCGAATGTGTGGGCTGCGACAGCGATGAACTGGCAGGAACCCCGCTGCAGCTTTGCACCGGACTGCTCCATGCCTCCCTCCTACCTCGGCAGATTTAGGAAAAAATGCCTTCAGTGCAGCTTAAAAACCTGCTACCCCTCACATATGCTGCAAGTTATTTTTTCTACTATCCACGCATGATTATGTCCCATGAAGTATAACACATTTTCAGACACTTTGATGTTTTCATATTGAGAATCGCTACTTTTTTTCTACTTGAAGTCTTGGTTCCACTCCTCCTCTGCCTCCTTCATCGCTCTTTCTGTTCTTTCTCATCTCGCGGTGCAAACCAACACCTGCCCTTCTGGTGAGCAGTAATTGAGTAGAGCATTATTCAATAGCATTATTCAAGAGCATTATACAGACAACAATTTTGCTGTGTGATCATTGTGTATGTCTGCTGTATCCTAGGAGATTGATGCATATCTAATTTTGCAGAGTGGGCACTTTGATGTCCTGCGTGTTGAATTTTCTGTTTAAGCTCAACATCCTGCTAATGAAGCAGAGGGCCTGACGCTTCAGAATTGGTTGCTTATCAACTCCATGCCCCACTTATTAGGAGTTGTTGTGGAGCCTTTAATTGGATATCGGAATTGGAGGCGCCTGGATGGTCTGCCAGTAATCAAGTGCTCAAGATATATCCACAGATGAAAGTAGTGTTAACATCATTACGAATTTTACCTTCAATATCGAAAAACCAAACACTTCCGCTTTCTTCTCTATATTTCATGATCGCCTTTTCCTCTTTTCCTCTAAATGAACAAGTGTCCCTACGATTTAGCTTGCGTACTTTGGGATGCAGAGTTTATGATTCTGTAAAGCCGTCTCACTAACGGCAGAAGTAATTGGTGGCAAATTGATGTTTTGGAAGGATCTGTCACACCTCTGTTCACACCACCAAATCAAAAGCTTACCAATGTGTCTGCCTCTCATGGAGCCAACAGCAAACACTCTCCCTGAAACACTAGAGACAATCTGAAGCCATCTCTAAATGTATACTGTGTGTCAAGATTACTGGGCCTTTTACACCTTGTTGTTTAAAGATGTAATTCACCTAAAACGTTTCATAATTGCATGTTGAGTGTTTTATATCTTTATTAGATAGACTTGTGGAACGGGGTAGAAGATTTTGTTGTGGCTTTAAATACATTTCAGAGCGAAGAGTGTTTTTTGCGCTGTGAATTCATCTCACACTGTCTCAGAGCTGCATCTGTCAGACGTTTGGGTCTGTCAGAGTATGTGGGTACATCAGTGTGGATGAGTGGATGTTCTGACAGCGAGTTGGAGAACTTTAGTTCTGCAGTTCACACCCGTGAGACTGTGACGTCTTTGACACCATGGGGCACTCTGACCGAAAATACACCTCCTCTGCAGCACAAGGTGAGGAAAGCTTTTTCAGTGTCTGTTGTAGGGTGACGTCAAATCATCCCTGTCCGTCCTCGAGGATGTCAGGGCTCATCTGCACAATCAGACATGACAGGACCGAACAGGATCAGCCAGGCTTCTGCAATATGAGTCCTCTCTAGGTGACAGAACTAACAATAGATCTGAGGCTTCATCAACAACATGGCTGCAATGTAAGGCAGGATATCCGCCATCTATTCATTTGCGACTGAATCATGCTCTACTGGGTAAATACATTATTAGTCATCGAGGAACGGATTAACCGTATCAACCTATAGAAGGCTCAACTTGAAATCTCTTTTTATATCCTCTCTAATACATGTTACCAGTCATATTCCTCCTCCAATAAGAAAATGAATGGATCTTTTAATCCAAGATGAGATTATTCTTCAGGTTTCCGATAAGAGAATGTGACAAGAAGATGGGACACGTGTGTTGCAGCTGGGTCTGATCAGCTGTGTCGGGAGGTGGGAATAGCTGGCAGGCCCTGGAGGACAAACACAAGTCAGTAATTATTGCAGGGTGTTAAAAGAAAGAAACTGTGAAACACTGAAAGCTGTCAAACTGAATGTGGTCCAACCCCTCCTTTGCATCCAATTTAAGACTGAAACATGCCATACAGTATATGGTTATAGTATGCACTTGAGTTAAATGCTGACATATAAACAAATGCAATGATACGCTGATCATTAGCATACATAATGTTTACCCATTGTCATTTCTAAAGAGGACTTGCATCAGTGTTGGGGGTGGAAACACGTTCATACTAATGAAAGTAAATACACAAAGCCAAAATGGTTTGAATACTATGTGATGAAATTAAGACATGTATTTACAAAGAGTTTCAGGAGCTATTCATTTTAAGGACATCTTTTTAAGTTTTCATACCTGGGAAGTTGATTCAACCAAAAAACATATTTTCCCCTGATTAACAGATGTCTATATCCCAATGTAAGTCTATTGGAATATTTTGGGCCCGGCACGGACTACAAAGTGCTTGAAAGGCTGGCGTTTACCATGTTCACCATTGCCACCATAGTGTAGCATGTTAGCTTGTCTGCATATGTTTAATTATTTTAGAAATAAATAAACATGGATTTATTTAGTTGTAAATAATGGGAATGTCATACGTTTAGCAGATTTGTAGTTATAAACTAAGTATGGAAAAAAGTTATGCTCACGTGATAATGGCACTAGATGGAGAGCTAAGGGATCACAAGTTATTCAAACCATTAGCATGAAGATAGATTAGCCTGAAGATAATTCGTACATGTATGTGTTGAGGCATTTCACTCAAAGCATGCACTGACCTCATGGTGGCGCCAGAGGAAACATCAATGGATCACCAAAGTCAGAAAGATTCAATGACTGGGAACCATGAATCTTTGTACCGAAATTATGTCAATCAAAAGTAAAACTGAGAAATTTGACCTGCTGGTGGCCATAGGTAAAGTCAATAGGACTGATCATATGAATGATTGATGTCTGCATAAAATGTCATGTTGATCTATTCAAAAGATGGATATTTGAGTTGTTTTTTGTATATGAAAGGACTGCATATACTGGCAAACAGAAAGATCATTCAGCGCCCTGGTGTTTAAAGCAGAGCATCACCTGTGTATCTCTCACGTACTCTCTCATTCTCTAAATCTGAGCAGTTTAGCTGACTCCATCGCCTGTGTTTGTATCCTGCTGTTGCACTCACAGACCAGACAGGACTCATATCAGAGTTTCCAACAGGAGGTAGAGCGAGCGGCAGCTTTCTCAGCTGCCTTGAATCACAACTCTGCTGGCTTTTAAACCCTCTTCCTGTCTGATTTCAATTCAAAACAGGCCCGATAATAATGCACTACCACCGTGATATGGCTGCTTGCCTGTTGGCAAAACCACTTGGTGCGAGGTAGATAATAGACATAATTAAAATACACAGGGCTCCGTTAAAAGAAAAGAAGATTTATCCCCATCTGAGTTCCCAGTGTGCTTGTGAGGCCCAAAGCACTGAGATCTCTGCTTGTGTTCCCGTGGGCCCGGGGCTCACATACCTGACTGAGCAGATCGAGATAAGAACCAGTTATCTTTGCCTCACAGCCCTGCACATCCCAGAGGGAGAGCACCTCCTCTCTAAGCAGAGACAACAGCTAAGGGATTCAATCAAACCTGAATAGTAGCATTTACTCAATGTCATTCTAACTTCCATTTACTCTCACTTTAAAAGCACTGAAATGTCATTAAGAAGATTTAGATGCCTGCATTGAAAGCTTCAGTTATATAAGTCTTTCCAAATGGCCAGTAGGTATTAAAAAGATGCAGCTTACTGTTTATACCTTTTAAGGTTTTGGGCTTATTTAAACTTCTCAGCAACATTTTAATTCATAAATTAGTGCTCAACATTCAAAAAACAAAAAGTATTGTATTTGGCACAAATTACGTACTAAGGTCTAAACCGCAGTTGAATCTGATGCTGAATAATGTAGAGGTCGAGCAGGTGGAGGAAACAAAGCTCCTGGGACTCATCCTAGTGAACAATTTACCATGGACGAAACACTTAGATTCAGTGGTGGCAAAGATGGGGAGGAATATATCTGTCATCAAGAGGTGCTCAGTGTTTTTACCACCGCAACTGACAAAACAAGTCATTGAGACTCTAGTCCTTTCACAACTGGACTACTGCTCAATGATCTGGTCAGGGGCAAACAAGAGGGACCTGGGAAAGCTGCAACTGGTTCAAAACAGAGCAGCTCGGCTTGCCATTAGGTGTACACCAAGACATAATGTAAACAAAATGCATGTCAAGCTCTCCTGGACATTAGTCACGGAGAGGCTGATGGTATCACTCCTTGTCTTTTTGAGAAACATAAATGAGCTGAAACATCCAACCTGTCTATATAAGCAACTTACACCTAGCTCTAAAATCCATACATATAAAACGAGACATGCCACAAGAGTTTGCTATCAAATCCCTAAAGCCAAAACAGAGTCTATGAAGAGCACAGTGCTGTATAGAGCCATGGCTGCATGGAACACACTGCCAGATCAGATTTCTAAAAAAACAACTAAAGCAAGCTTCAAAAGATGATTGAAGAGGCATCTAGAAGCCCAAAGATTGTAAATTACACAAGCAGCAGACAGGTTATGGTAAACATACAGCAGCACACCGATTCATATAGGTTTTTTAAACACATGCAGGAATATGGCACTTTCGCTAACACAGACACACACACAGCCTTTCACAGTTATGATTAGGATTGTATTTGTTTAGTTTGTTTTTACTCTAAAAGAAGCGAAGGGAGACATTTGTAAAATTACTATTATTATTATTATTTTTTATTTTTTTATTTTTCTTTCCAAGGAAATGGGGAATCAGAAAATAAGCTGTATGTGATGGTTGATATTAAAGTCACTGTTTGAAGGAAAATTGACGCCGTACATGATTTGTATCATTGTCTTGTAATGTACTGTCGAATGTCATGTTTTATGTTATTTGTGGGCCCCAGGAAGATTAGCTGTTGTTATGCACCAGCTAATGGGGATCCTAATAAACTCATAATAAACTCATAAACTCATAAGGCGTCATGTTTCTAACCATCTGATGGTCTGATTCACATCACACATACATAATAATATGATCCACTGTTATAAATAAAATTATATTATGATTATTAAGTGTTTTTTTAGTGACTCAGCAGACGGAGGATGAACTGCTGTGGGCCCTTTTTTCATTGCTCAGGCCTCTCCCTGTGTTTGTATAAAAAGGAGTCAGTTCAGTTTGGCTTGGAAGTCAGAGCTCCAGTTGGCACATTTGGAGGGATACAATTTGTGTGGTCAGATAACATAATTTTGGTTTGAAAGGTATCCCACATTTTATAGAGCTCAACCAGGGCATTGCAAATAAAATGTGGGATCAACGTCATTTTTGCTTTGACCTCAAAATTGGCTTCAGGAGGAACTCAAAATTCCTGCTTTGAGAAAATGGTATGTTTTCCTTTTCTGGGCTTACTGATATTATTTACATTTCCGCTTTGTTATTCATTTAAATTTGAATTGAAATGTAACTTTACAATCATTGTCAGGATCTTATTCTCAAGAATGTGGGCTACTCTTTTATTTTTCAATCCTTTTAAACTGCATTTGTGATGATGTCCCGTGGTATTGGAGACATCCAGAGTTCTGCTGGGGTGTTTTTCATGACACAACAGTTCAGTATCACAATGTGGTGACTCATGTTTATCATCTTCTCTCCCGTTGCGCCTCCTCCTTAAAATGTGGAACAAATAGTTTAGCAATATGTGGGTTTATTGACACTGTAATCCATACGTTCTATGAATAGACAAAATGAAACTGCGTAGTAAGTAATTTAAGAAAAGGGATATTTCTATTGACTATTATTTAATGTCTCCTCTGGCAACACATTAGCTGTGTCGCCCTCAGACTCAACCTGCGGCACTGCTCTCTATTCAGTGGGACACACTGAACACTGAATGGAGCGGGAACCTGATTTGGTTAGTGCTGATCAAAGGGTTCACCAAGCTTTTCATTGTACAAGTGTTCCTTGACAAAATGGTTACAAAGCATAATCAGTAGCAGCTGTGCGACAAATTGGATCCACACAAAAAGCACAATAAGTTGTGTTTAATAGGAAATAATGCAGCAGTTAAGGCATTAATGAGCCTCATGAAAACATCTTTGACCAACGTACGTACAGAGCTATACAGATTTCTAGGTACAGAGCAAGATTCGCCAGCTGTGGTTGTCTTTGCACTTAAAATGTTAAGTATTAGAAAAGGAGATTTTGGGTCATCACTGTGAAATCAATTACATACTCTGCTGTTGCTCTGCAACAACACAGCTCCAGACCTGCGATTTATCAAAAGCTACTTGCTCTAAATGGGGCCACTGCAGAACTTTAATCTATTCACTGTTGCTGGAAGCTTGACTATTAAACCTTATCTCAATATTGGCAACATTGGCAAATGCATTCAAGTTTCAGAGGTTGTGAGCCTTTCTATCTGCCAACATGTTGCATTACAATTGTTATGCAGTCCTTAGTATAATGATTAACATGAGGCTGTTTTACTGTCACTGTTAATACAGGCACAGATGGAGGGGGATGTGCCCTAAATAAATATGTAAGTAGCCATGCTGAGTTCCTGGTCCTCCTGCTGCTCCCACTGATGCTATTGATCTAATTGCTCTTTTAAAGCCCAAATGCCTCCACTGAAATGCTCCTGGGTCGTTCAGGGCTCCTGGCTGTGAGCTCTTTATTCTGTGATCATCCCTTTCAGATTCAGAACCTCTTTCTCAGAAAATTATGCTATAGATATTGTTAATTTTTTGTTATGCATTGATGAAGCTATAAATGTTAGCAACAACACAATTGCCATGCACTTTGACGTCTAAGTCACAACTATAACTTATTACACTGCATGTTTTTATGTAAGTTTGAAGAATTTAAAGATGACAGAAGTGAACACAATTAGAAGTAAATGTTTCCAACACATAATTATCCTATTTATCAATCCTGCAAAATTAAACAATTTTCTGTGTGTATTACGGTTTGTCCATTTAGAAAACCTTGTTCCTCAAAACACTGCATCAAACTTGTTTCTACTACAAAGTTATAAGAGTACCAATACAGGATTTTCTACCTTTGCCCACTGACCCTTAGTTGGATTGTTTCAAAAGTAAACATGAAATAAAATTCCCTGTAACAGCTACTAAACACAGAGGAGCAAACTGCATTCACTTTTTTAGGAGTAACACCCAGAAGAGGATTGTTTTGTGTATTTTTAGGGATAATACATGTGATTCCCAATCCAGGACAGCTGAATACACAGCACTATTCATGAGGGACTGTGGTTGGAACTGAATGGGGTCACCAGAAAGAAAGAAAAACCTAAAATGTAAATGTGCAGATAGTCAAATGCTTCTCTGCCTCTTGTACTTTGTTTTTAAGAAAATCATAGATTCTTCTTTTGTTTCAAAGACAAGTTCTGAAGTCAACATTAACATATTGTCATCTTTAAAATAGATATGTTGAACTTGTTAGCTTTGGTGCTTTTGTACACACCCAGCCATACTAGGCTACTGAGAATATTTGATTCTTTCTTGTGATGACTTCAGTTTGTTTAGGTTTTTTGCGCACTTTCTGAAACAACATTGTCGCTTGGGAGTCCATATAAAAAAGAGAGACGGTCCCTGGTGTTGTTCATATTTTCTTTGAACCCTTGACTTCATATCAAACATAAGAAACTGTGAAATGCAGCCACATATCTCTACCTCTGCAAGCTTGGATTTGATTACTAACAACTATCAAGATCTATGTCTGTGCTCACGTTCAAAACTGACATATTGGTCCATAAACGACTCTTGACTTTGGCGAGAAAATGAAATCCCTGTTACAGGGACATGATCAATTGCACACACAGAAACAGTGTCCTTTTTGCTGTATGAGATTTTTCGTTATCATACATTAAATGAGTAATTCACAATGAATCTTACAAGGTATCAACAAAAAAAATGAATTCACATTGTGTTTAAATAATACATTTTGCAGTGTCCTTGTTTCTTGTTAGGTCTTTGTTTAAAAAAGAGTCTTCAAGATTTGTTAATGCACAACATTTCAGATTTTGTGTGTGTTTAAACATATCCTGCTATATACCCTTTCTACCTTAACATTGGCCTTTTGTGCCACTGACATTTGACAACAGAGGTATGATCAGCACATTTTAAAAAGAAGATAAGACATTTGTTCTGAGGTGTTCAAGGCCCGCTGCCTCTACACATTGTTAGAAGAGATTTGGCTCGATCAATGTGATCAGCCATGCACAGCCAGGTGTGGGGAGAAGCTCAGTGAGGCACAGGGACAGGGTTTATAAATAAACCAAATAAAGGACGATGCTTTCAGTGACCCTTGAGATGTGGCTTTGGAAGGGGTGGAAAGGCAGACGTTTATCCTGAAGAAACTAATAAAGCACTGTCTGTCAGCTGGGAGGTGAGTCAGCCCAGAATAGCATCATTAGAGAGAAGCAGCGCTCTGATCATTTCTCCGAGGGGAGATGACCACCACACTGCACCACACATCCAGCCGAGACCACCGAGAAACACGCAGCTCACAATACAATCTGTTCCTGCAAACAGCAGCTCTGCAGCGCGCACGTTTCTAAGATAACGAAACACTTATGGTGTTACAGTCAACTGTCATTGTGATACTCTCCAAATAGAAAAAAAAATCATTCATCTTATCAAGCTTCTTTTGTTGGATAATGATGTGTTTGCTCGCCAAAGCTGTCATTACACCTCTCACACAAATAGTCATCTAAAGACCCTTTTACACGAGAATGTTCTTCTACCTTTCAAATGAGACAGCCGGCAAATAACGAGAAGATTGCTGTTCGACAAACCATTATTATTATTGTTTCCTAGAAAAGAAAAAAAACATATCATTATTGATCTACTCAATGTATCCTTCCATATACCACCACATGAATTTCAGGTTTTCGTGTTCATTTCGATCATAGAATGAAATCAGATTACACTTAAAAAAATTAGAAGTTTTTGATCAAATGTAATTTAAATTTATTAATTATGTTTGACAGGTTTCCTTTTTTTTTTAATATATATATATATATTGTACATTTTGATACATGTTTAACTAGATTACAAGTTTGATACCACTCTCATGTTTGTAAGTAAAAATGATGCTTTAGCTAGCAGCTGGTTAGCTTAGCTTAGCATAGACACATGAATAGAAGCAGGGGGTGGCGGCCTGTCTCTGTCCAAAAGTAGAAACATTAAATTCCCATATTCTGCTTTTAAAAACTAAACAATTAAGATATTCATTGAAATGTTTTTATCATTACAAAAAAACGATTTTTGGAGAGCTTGGTAGTTTCTCCTAGTTGCTAGTCTTCGTGCTAAGCTAAGCTTTTCACCTGCTGGCTTTTGCTTTCATATTTAGCGTATTACACTTAACACTTGACAAGAAAATTATAATTTGTTTTGGTAACATTGAATAGTGTTTGTTTTTTTATTTCATAACAAATATGATGTTGAAATGTCTCATACACTTAGACATCAACTTTGAACATGGCTTTATTCACACTGGCAAGACTGCATATGCTTACAGGTTTTATGTGCAGGGCTGCAGTTTCTTCAAAATACCAGGCGATTTTCCAGCAGTCTTCAAGTGCTGATACATTTCTTGGTGCTGATGAGAGTCAGAAAAAATGCATGCTACTGCAGATATTCAGAACAAAGAAGAAACAGGAGTATTGAGGGTGTGCAGATTTACTTTAGGTTCCTCCACAAAGCTGCCCTTGAATGTGACATTGACATTATGCAGAGGGATGAGTTTGGGTCAAGCTGGATTAAACGTAGAAGATGATATAAAACTGTTACGTTATTGATGAGCTGAATGTATTTTAATCATGATTGAAGATGTTGGGATTTGCACTGATTTTATTTATAGGCTAGTTATCGTTTGAAAGGAAAGGAGGAGGTGAGCAAGTTCGGTGCCAACACTCTTCCCAGTGAGTTACTTCACAACCAAATATGACAACACATGATGAGACCCGTTATTCGATTTACATCTGGCACGGTTCAGATTACCTTGTTGTTGATGGCATTTTAGCATGCAGATCTACTTGAATCACATTTGTTTACTTTGTGCAACTTATATTTATTTAGGATATTTATATATATATATATTGAGATGATATCCTATGTTTTTAATATTATTTTGAGATGTTTAATACCTGGCAGAGTAAAATGGTGGCACACAACTGTCATCATCATCCTATTAGTGTATACCCTTAGTTTATCAGCTACAAATAGCTGTAAGTAATGCGGTACAATACTAATACAACAGTACAGCAAAACATCCTTTCTTCGTGAAGGGTACGAGTCTCAGTTTTTGAGGAAGGTGTTTTAGAAATGTGTTGATTCAACTGTATGTTTCTTTTTGAAGATTTCATGTGATGCATTATACAGAGATGTTTTTTAAACAATTTTCCGCCCCATTTATATCAATGAGGGAAGGGTATACCTCAAAATGTATGGTTCAAGTTAAATAAATGGGGATTATGCAACATTTGAAATAAGATAACACAATTACACATTTAAAAAAGTATATATTAGAATGAACTGTCAAGTAATGTTTTTGTTTTTTTGCTACTGTGACATTATGTTTTAAGTTATCCAAGGTTTGTTACTTGTTGGCAGCTGCAGGAATATCTACTCCTTATGTTACCCACTGCAGAAATATGTGTGATGTGAAAAATAAGCATTTAAGCTTTTTTTTTTTTCTGTATTAGGATTTTCTTACCCAATTTGTTCACCTGTCCTGTGTCTGTCATATTGAACTGTAAGGGTCAATATATTCCTGCTTTTGGTTTGTGAAAGTCAATAAGGTGAATGGCAAAAGCAATGCATGCTGGATGGGAGGCTCTTTGGTCTATGACCTTACTTAGACTGTTCAAAAAACACAATTTGGAGAAGTGTTTTTATTTAAAAAGATCACCAGAAATCCAATTGAAGGAAAAGCTGAAACTTTTTTAGTTATTCCTCTGCATTCTTGTGTGGTGGTGGTGGCTGATCTTCGGGTGTAAATTCCACAATGCCTTGTTATGGTTTACTGGTTGGTGGCGTATGAAATAATATTTGGCAAAAATATGCTCATGCATGGCAGCACATCTCTTATTAGCACTTTGCCAGCGACCTGTCAAGGCTGATGCCTATAGAGGCATGAAGATGTCACCTGCAGACGGCTCTCAAGCCACCTTTCACAGGTCTTGTAAGCATCCTTGGGCATATGAAGGAGGGGAAATATGCAAACCCAGTGTCACAGAGCAGCTGGGGACCACTCCAAATCTCAGTTATGGGAACAACTTTAACGAGGTAGAGAATTTAACAAGGAGTTACTCGGTTTCAAATTATTCACCTGATTCAATGAGTTATGGGTTGATTCCTACTCTCGTGTTTGTCCATCTCATTATACACATGAGATATACGTAAAGGAAAGGCATTCTGGATCAACCCTAAATTGAAATTGTTAAGTCCCAGTCCTGCAAGCCTATCTTCCGGGTCATTGATTCCTCCTGAGATTGCAGCAATTAGAGCCTTTGCGCATGTCAAGCCATAGTAACTGCTGAGCACCAAGCAGATGGTAACAAACCAGTCTCAACATGCACAGTGCTGCTCTCCAAAAACTGATTGCTGGGCTTCTTCTCCGGTGTCCTGAACCCACCCTGGGATTGTTTCAATGGGATCCGTCATTCAGCCTGCCCCCTATGGTTGGCTGGGGTTCGGATGATGCAAGTCGGAAAGGGCTGGTTCTGTGGCACTGTAGCATGAGACAGTGGATGGGTAAACACTTAGCACATGGCAGCAGATGGTGGTGGGGAGCTCTGAGCTGCAGTGGGAGGTCCGCATGGTGTTATAGCTCGAGATGATAGGGATGTGCAACCCACTCAATTTAAGGTGTGCTTAATCTCACCCCTCTTTAAAGAATTATGAGCAAGACATTTTTCATGTCTTCAATATCCTGGACGTACTCATATCTCATTAACTGTTCTATATTTTGATTTCCTTTCAAAAGGACATCATGTGTCACGATGTGGTCGGATTTGAAGACTGTGTCGAAATGAATTAGCAGCACATATTAATAGGAAGCCGAGATCATATCACAGAATTACAGCCAAATGTATGGTGATATGCAGTGCCCTTTCTGCTTCCAGAGATGCACACCAACCCTTCCTCCTTCGCCTCTGTCTTTTTATTGTGTCGTCATGGTGATGGGTTTTCGTCTTTGTGTCTAATTAGAGAGCTTTAGATGTATTGACTATCTCAGATCACAGCACACCTCTCTCCCAATACCTCTCCTCGTGATGTCATCAAACGGCCAATCTTTCATTAGAAAACACGCACATTCAGCCGCGAAGAACACACAGAGAACATGTGGATAGAAATCAGTGGTGTCAGAAACAGAGATGGCCGTTACACTGTTATTTAGAGAAACTGTTATTATCGCTGATTTACTCACGCTTTGAGAAAGGGTCCTTCTTGCTGTGAGGAACAGTTTCACAAATAAACTCTGTGTGACCTTTTCTGACAGACACTGGTATCAGTAAACAGCATGTGTGAAAATCAAACAAAAAATGTCCAGAGAGTCAGCAATCAAAATCTTATTCTTAATTAAAATACATAGTTTCCATAGTTACCCAGAGAATAGGAAAAGCATGAGCCAAAGAGTTCTAGTTTCAACATGGCTTTTCACGTCATCTTACCCATGGCTCTTTTTAAAGGGAACGTTATGTATGACTGTGAGTGTTAATAACGGCTCTGACGTCTATAGATAGAATCACCTTTGTAAATTATAACACATTCTTTCATTTGTTTTAATGCTTCAGACATTCTCCATACTCAAATCTTTGGAAATATTAGGCGGTATCTCAACAACTGAAGGTACTATAAGAGGGAAAACTCTTGGTCAAAGATAAAAGAAATGCATCAGTGGTTGTTATGCAAATGTAATCACAGTTATAATTTCCTCTAAACTTCAATAAATAATGGCAGCATGATGATAGCGGAATAAAAAAGAAGACTTCAAAGCAGATCACTGTTTTGTGCACATCTTTATTAAAGTGAGGCTTTGGTTTTCCTAGAAGGTGTATTACACTTTCATCTTTAACTCCATTTAGTTGATCTTTGCAGGATACATAATCACAAAAAGTACTTAAAAATCCCCCATTCAAGTTTTATTTTTCAAAGATGCACACAATATACATCTGTCCGTAAAGTTAATATATAAAAAAAAATTTTTTTAGGACATTCGAAAGCTATGTCCTGCCCATCATGGCAAGCAGAGTGTTCCTTCAAAGATTTGCAAACAAATCAGTCAGGAGGGTCCTTCGCTTGGCACGGAGGATGCTTAAAGCACAGGTTAATAATCCCTGTTCCACGGAGCAACTTCAGGTGACATTGGCTGACCTTGCATTTTGACATGATAAAGGGTCATTGGATTAGATCTTTCCAATCTAAATTGATTGCATTTGCCCTTCTCAGGTTTATCATTATAGAAGCTTGCAGGTCTATCATTGGTGTTTCCTGAACATCCTCTACTGCTGTATCCTACTAACCGTCGATGTGCTCTGCAAATGTAGAGGAACAATACCCTCTTGTGTCGACAGAGGCAGCTGCAGCTCTGTCGTCCACGTCAAATAAAGAAAACACAAAGAGTTACCATCATTCACACACACTCGACATTTCTGATTTCATACAAACTGATGGAAAATAACTTTGTATGCTCAGAGTGACCACTGTCTACGGAACACATTAACCATTGAAACAAAGTAAGAGTGTACAACATCTATAGAAGGGTCTAAAATCTCAGTCTCTCAAATGCCAAATTCAAGAGAAAAGTTTTGTGTTATTGGAATCTACCTGCCCCCCCAAAAAAACAAAGAGTATTAAACATTTTTTGAATAAAAGGATAAAAACAAGAATTTCTGTACATAAGAAATATTAGGTTTATGAAGTGTTTCACAGGAATGATACATGGCCAAATGAAGTTGATCAGTTAATATTCTTTAAGAAAAAAAGTTGAACTGATTAAGGCCCCAGTCAGTGGTTCATATAATGAACATTGTTTTTCAGCATATTGTGTCCAGTTATCAGTGATGGAAAGTGTCGGACACATACCCTTATCAGTTCTCCGTCCAACAAATATTGAATAGATAGCTGGGCTGGAAAAGTGATAAGGAGATGTGCTCGACAACATTATAACCTGAACAGCATTTTGAGGTAAACCATAATGAAAAACATAAACTGACCTCAGTGAAAGTCATAGAAAAACCTACAAAAACAGATTTGAAAAAGGTCTCACTCAGTCTTATGTTACCAACACAAAAGGGTCATCCAAAACTTATACAAAAGTTTTTTTTGTCCGTATTTAGCATTGATGAACACAAATGTCCTCCGAGGAAGCAGGTCGCTCCATCACTTCATCATCAGAAACAAAATGCAGTCCAGCTCTCCACTCCGGTTCTCGCAGCTCAGAGTCCTTCAAGCATTCCTCTGCATCCAACAGGCCGACTGACTTTGAGGACACGTCCCTGAGCGGTTTTATGTCACTGGCCCCACCTCAACCCCGCCGCTGTCCTGTCTCTCACTGGTGGAAAATCCGTCCTGAGATTATCTTTTCACTCCCTCCTTTGAGCTTTGTCAAGCTGACTCTGTCCTGTCCCAGGAAAGGATGATAATAGCATAAAACAGTGAAAAAATTATTAAGCAATACATGTTAAACAATAAGTTAGAAAGAATAATGTGAACATTAAATAACACACAAATTACATTATTTACAACTAATTATAATCTGTCTCGAAAAAGCTTTAGAAAAGTGTTTTAGAATAATTTTGTATCAGCTTAAGAAGATGTTTTCTTCATTCCTAAGAGGCAGCAAAGTCTTTGACAACATTTACATCACTTTTACATTTGACTGTAGACACATAGTGCTGAACAAAACAGGAATCAGTTGACTTCAGCGATGGAGGGCTTAGTGAACTACATGAAACTAAATTAGTTGTTTAACTATATGTTCAAGGTTGTATATAAAAAACTATGTTGGGCCTTAGAAAGAAAGGAGTTTTTGAACTTTTTCTAAATTTGACTATTGCTTTAATTGAACCCCCTTTGATCAGCCTGCCCCCTCTTTTTCATCCTGTCCCGTGTGAAAGCATGCCCTGCCAACACATTAATAATAAAGCAGACAACAACAGACATTTATACTATGCAAACACAAAGCTGACCATCTTTGCACTTTCCCATGAATAGTGGGGTATTTTATCTTGGTTCATGTGTGAACAAGTCGGCACACTTAATTTAATGATACGTGATTTTGGGGGATTTTGTTATGTCATAATTTTGTATCACTTGTAGCCTACATTTTCACAAAACAGTTTGAACCACTATTTCTATAGGTGGCTTTGCTTGAACAAACTAGATTCCCCCCCAGCGTAGCTTTGCTGCTGTTAAACCTTTTCCTGTTGAATCAAAGCAATGCTTTCAAACTATAGCTCCCCCCTGCACTTAATCCTAACGTGTCATCATCCTGATATCATCATGTTCACAAATGGCTAATTATGATTCTATCAATCTGGTGGATATCAATAAAGACAGCTTAAATCCACATTCCTGTTCATCGACAGCTGCTCTTTGTGTGTAAATATATAAATTTTTTGTAATAGTCTCTTTAACGTTTGGTGTTCACCTTTATTCATTACAACATAGACCCTTTTAAATGGTATCTAAACAGAATGGCTTCACATCCAGTACACGAACAACCTCTGACCCTCTGCCTTTTATCTATAGTCTCTCCTGAGCATGCTGTTGGCAGAGAGGAAGGACAGCAGACATCTCTGTATGCTTTGGTGTCCGTTATCTCTCCCCTCGGTGTGAAAAGTCCCATGCAAATTAAACACGGCTGGCTCGCTTTCTGATCCAGTTCCGGATTTCTTCTCCACACCAGCCGCCAGCAGCAGTCACACGGATGAGGGGAGATCTGCCAAGCATCTCCTCTGCAGTGCTCTGCTCTCCTCTGGGATTAGCTGCACTGCATTCCCACCATCAGCAGCGCCGGGGTGCACACACACACACACACACACACACACACACACACACACACACACACACACACACACACAGATAACTCGGTGTAGGCAGGGCAGGGCCGTCTATAAAAACAAACACACACACATGCAATCCTTTTCTTTCTCTCTTGTCTGTCTTTCTGTCTCCCACAGACTNCCACCCACCCTTACAGGACAGAGACCCTCTCCCTCCCTCTCCCCTGCCCTGGGGACGATGGATCAGATTGTATGAACAAGAGGTCAGCGCACACATCATCACAAATCGCTGGGAGGTTGTAGCACTGCAACGCAAAGCAAAATCTTTCATGTCTGGACTCAAACCACACACAGCCACTTTAAATCTACGATAACTTATTTTGAAATAAAGAGTTGCATTTATTTGTAGCCATAATGCTGCAACATGTTTTATTAACAATGCAGAAATCTTATAGAACCTGTATGTTTTTAGTCCTTAACTGATCATGACACTCGTCGAAAGCAAAGGCCAAAAGCTTCCAGATTCCCACCACATTAAGTGAAACGAATTAGCTCCACATCCAACCATTATCACTACTTATCTTCCCTGTCTCTTCCTCAGTCGCTGTAAAGAGGTCGCTTCCCAAAAGAGGGTGCCTGGAGTGACCTTGCACCCCCACTGCTTCCTCCTTGGTCATGATTGCCAGTTGTTAAATAACAATAGATGATTAGCCTAAGACAGAGGGGGATTTCCTCTGTGCTATACTTTGTCTGCAAACAAAAGAGGCACTCAGTTTAGTGGAAGCTTGATTAGGCTTTTCCTGGGGAGATCAGGTAATTCCCACTAATGACGCCCTGAGAGAGAGAGCAGGGGGAGCTTGGAGATTGGCTGACTGAACGATGATGCAGGCGTGCATGTGGGAAAATGTCTTCATGGTGAAACAAGCTTGTCTTCAACGTTCACACAGACACAGCTGATCAATGCAGCAATGTGAAATTAAAAGTGCAAGCGCTGTGATTGATTTTTAAAGAAGCAAACGGCATAGTCTTGTGTATATGAACGTATCAATGATCTGTGAACATTCCTGCTGCATTGCTTGATGCTCAAAAATGCAGTACAGTGCACGTCAGTGGCTCAAATTAATCTCCAGCAGAGGGCATCATGGATGCTTTCTATTTATAGTAGTTGACTAAGATTTCTAAAGGGGATTAGAGGCTTTCCGAGGATGCCTTGCTCTGTTTTCAGGGGAAAAGGCCTATTTTCTCTCACTGAGCACTAACAGGAGACTGGCAGCCATTAATAACAGTGATAATGCTCATGTTTTTAAACAGTATCACTGTGGAGGCATTTAGCATCATGGTGTTTATCTGACATTACAGCTGCAGTGTTTTATTTAGATTGTTGTCAAGTGAGATGCTGTTAAGTGCATTTCATTCTGATGATACTTTAGTGTTGAATGTGTAAGACTTGTGTCCTGCTAGATAAATTTGCCATGCAAGAAGCTGGCATCTTATCCACATATCTCACATCTCAGAGAAGACTTTTGCCTAAACCATTTTTGGCAGCACTAAACTTGACTCAGTTGCTATGGACACAGATGATGTTTTCTTTTTTCTACCTTTTTTTTTTATCTGTGTCCATGACAACACAATGGCTGTTACAGGAAATGGTATGCATTTTAAGACGAAAGAAAGAGAGAGCGGGAGGAAAAGTCTTTATTAGTTATTACAATTGATTCAGTGATTTATACATTTAAACTCATATTAGTGTCTGTAACTTTCCCAAATGCATATGTGACTGTTCAGAAAACATAAACTAAAAATAATAATAAGTGCACAACTGTCACATCCAAAGAAAAATAAACAATTATAATCTATATCTCATCTTTAACTTCATACATATTGTGAGACCCCTATTCGGCATTTAATGATATAGTTTTAATGAAGTGACTGTTATTTTTTATATATTGATTGTTGTGCTTTTATCTTAATGTGTGCATATGTATAAATGTGTCTGTTGATTGTGTATATATAGGATATACATATTTGTATTGTATATGTACACACAAACTGAAAGATTGACAATAAAGTTGACTTTGAGTAAGAAAATATAAGGGAACTTTTGTTGCATCCTATAACTGGTGAATAAACAGTTGTGACTGGGAGCTGGTACTCAACTGTTTTATATGTATATATTATAGATATGTAATAATGTAAACTTGATGTCACATTTGTATTCACAGAGTTCTAAATGCGTTAAACGCCCCTGAGAATGATGACATTGAATGATGTGCATACACAGAAAAGGCGTTACAATTGTTCCCAAATAAATACATGATTCAAAAGTGCTTCATCATAGTTATATCCCTCATGTACAATATGTACAATGTGTTATTAAAGGTTTATATATACAGTACTGTATAGGAGTTATTAACATGTTAGTTAAGTTAAGTTAATGTAACAATGTAAAAAAGCTGGTTTTCAAATGAACTGTTCAGACACTGTAAGAAAAATTAAAGTTGTTGCCTTGACCAGTAATAGACATCTCGTTATTTGAGACTGAACACAATAAAAAAATGTAATCCTGTAGGAAATTCTTGTGATGTAGAAAAAAGTATAAAGTGTTACTAGCTAGAGTGTCTAACCAAATAACAATAAAAAGTATGATATATTGTTTAAAGTATGATTGGCGATAATATTGAAACTGACACTGGCAGTGATACGGAAAAAGTATTGTACAAATAGCTCTCTATGAGGCTCACCTGCTCCTCCTGCTGGACCACTAGATGGCAGCGTCAGGTCATCGGGAGCCGCTGTGTGGTCAGGATCATTATTAGCACATGATGAGGCTGCACTTCTTCAGAGAAGCAAATGCAGGCTACTGGATGAATATTTAAGAGGGAAATGAAACGCTCTGTAACAGTGCAGCAGCATAGGGTTGTTCATTTCTTTAAAAAATATTGTCACATTTACTGTTCATTATCTCTTACTTCACATGTCCAGCCAAACTAACATTGTTGAGTGAATGACTGTTGATTATATTATACACATGATTTTGACTTTGGTTTAAACAAATAAAGGCAACCATACAGTATATCAGCGCAAAATGCAAATTTGAGCTACATGCCTTGTATAATACAGTACTGTGTGTACTGAGGCAGCCAGGAAGTGCATGTGGGGAAACCAATAGGCCTAAGAATACAAGTTCCTGGCAATGAACTGGATTTGGATTTTCTCCTTAATGATCATTTCCATATGACACTTTGATGACAGCAGAGGATTCATTTCCTGGTAGTTGTGACACAAACACATTACGGGGTGAAGGTGGGAAAAACACACACAAAAACACACACCCAGAGAAATGCATTTCCACAAAATACTGCAGCCAAAAAGGGAGAGAAAAGGGGGTATTAAAGATCACAACCTCAAATATCAACTCTGCACAGTGTTGCCAAGTCTTGTTGCTATGGAGATTGCATCCTACTGCAGGTGTGAGTAACGATAGAGGAAGTCAACTGTGCTTCCCTCTCTGTGTCTCTTTCTGCTCCTCTCTATCTTACATGGTCCTCACGGCATGTGTGAGCGCATGTGAGTGTGTGTGTGTGTGTGTGTGTGTGTGTGTGTGTGTGTGTGTGTGTGTGTGTGTGTGTGTGTGTGTGTTTCCACCTCAGACACGCTAATAATCAGCCTTGAGTATGAACCTTGATCATAAATATGCACTTTTCAAACTTTCAATGATCTCTCTGTGTTCGACAACATGAGATAAAGGATTCATTATCTTCAAATTTGAACATGTTGTCTCATTGTGACAAGGAGGTCTCTCAAAATGTGACAATGAAGGACCTCTGAACTGTGCAAATGTAATTAGCCCTCAGGCAGGGTGTGCTGTAGGTTGAAACAAACAGATGCATGCGTCCAAACACTGCTAGGGAGATCTCCAGTGAACGAGAAGGCATTGCTTTGCGTCAACGCTGTTGGAATAAATCCAGTCTGAAAACCCCAAAAAGATTTGATCTGGCAATATGTCATATAAATATTTCCAAATGTGTTTTTATAAAATAGTTTGGCACTTGTTTTTAGGATGTTTATGTACTGAAATTCACTAAATATTTGACAGTTTATTGATTTGTTTGCAGGGATCAGTCCAGTGTATCTCTTCTCCTGCTTGAGTAATCAATGCATTAGCTGTAGATTTATTGCTTTGTTGATCAACAGAAAATTCATCAGGATTTGTTTTAATATAACATTATGATAAATGTCATATTTTAAGCGAAAAAAAATAAAAATAAAACCAACATTTACTCAGTTTTGAAGACTGCTTAAGTGATGTATGTACTGTTTTCTTCACTGTTGATTGGACATTGAAGGCATCATAAACTTCTAAAATAATTGTGTGCATTTTTACACAATTTATTAACACTTCAAATGATTGATCAACCAATCAAAAATAACAAAGAAAAATGAATCTGTTGTCACCCTTCAACTATTCAGAATAGTCTAATTTTAGTCATGTACAATGCACAAAAACATTACATTTAAATGGAAACAGTGTTTTTTTCTCCTCAAGAATTATACCCTCACATTGAGTTGTCCAACTCTATCAGATTTGGAGCTGTTGTTATGCACTGCAGGCGGCTGCTGCTCGGCTTCCTAGTGGCTTTGTGGCTTTGAGTCTAACCGAGGCAGACTGAGAGAGGCTTATTAATCCCAGGGCTGCAGCTTCACTCTGAAGGCCACAATCAGGAGAAAAAAATCACTCACTGTGTGACATAAATAGACTTCTAATGTTGATCATCTAAATATACAGGATGAAGTGCAGACGTTAAGATCCCACATACTTGATCCAGCATTGTTATTAATAGGGGCTGACATTTTCACAGTTCACAGCTCAATCACTCTGTGCAAGCCTTGGTGAGCCTGCACATTTGTATTACGATGCATAAAAGCTCACCCAAGTGTCCAAATGTGATCATGACTGCATTTTGAAGTACAGATAAAAGCTAAAGATAACTGTCTGCAGTGAGAGAGCACAGGGAGGTTTATGCTTCCATGATTACTGCTGCTAAAACCAAACACAAAATAATGGTTTATTTTCAGTTTTTCATCATTATGACAAAGAAAATGTTTTAGGCCTACATGGGTGTGAAAACAAAGTGACAAATAAATGACAAACTGAACACCTTGTATCTCATTAGCAGCAGATAGGAAAGGGCATAAGTATGATAAACAAATATCAATCAGAGATGGCAGGCCAATGCTTTTGGCAGATATCATTTTAACTCAGAGGAGTTTGGTGTTAGAAGGTCATCACCATTTTGCTAGTTAGCTAGTTGTAGAATCAAAAAAAAAAAACCCCAGTCGTCTGGAGCCAGCACACTCCACAGGAAGAACACTCGAGAATTATTCATTTACATTTAGTGACCAAATAACATGACATAAATGCCTACATACATCAGATGAAAGGCTGTCTTATATATTTTAGAATTGAGTAAAACAAATGGAAAGACGAGAAAGTGCAAAGCATCTGACTTCCCCAACCTGCACTTTACATGGCTCTCTCAGTCCTTCAACTGTACATACAAACCATTTAAGCCCGATCGCAACGTTTTAATGTGCTCAGTAGTGTTCTTAAAACAGCTTGGAATACCAATATTAATAATACACATGTAATGCTCGAGTGAGTATTTGCGGAAACAGGAAAGTGTATATGAGATTTATTCCATGGGCACAACCGTGCCTAATAATCTTACCAATTACCAGATATAGTTGGAATAATTATGCTAAAGTGATTGGTATCCCGGCATCTTAATGTGCAAAGGTGAAAATATTACAAACAGGTGAAAAGATAGAAGAAACAAAAATAAACAAAAAGACAAATACTCTTTGGGATTTTAAAAAGGCCAACATATCCTAATAATAATTCAATAACTCAGTGATACTCAAAAACAAAAATACATTGACAATACAGCCAGGATACAATATCTTGAGTCTAATGGGTATTACCTGCTCTTTAACAAAACCATGACTGACTTGTGAACCTGTAACCCCTCCCACCAGTCTTTACCTTTACATTAGGAAAAACAATGTCAATTGTACAAAACAAATAAAAGCGTTTACAGCCACTAAACCCAGTACCTATAGCTACACATATGGGATGATTGAGTAATACAACAACAAAAACGTTTAATTAATACAATACATTTGAACAATTATAAATAAATCGATAATTTTGCAACTCACGCGATCCTGAAATTACGCGAGAGGATGATGCGCCTCTGTTGCGCCAACCTTAGCTGCAAAGACGGCGGTAAATCAGCTGCACACTTCCAAACATGTAAGTGAAAATAATGCTTCTGTAAAGCTTTCTCTAAATATAAAAATGGTCTGCTCCCATGATCGCGCTACAGAAAAGGGAAAGTTAAGAAGGATACTAGCGTGCTTTATTAACTATTTATTGAGAATGGAAGTGAGCAACGATGTTTATTTGTTTGAGTGCGCGTAGCGTGTATACTTGCGGTCCCCGCAGGAAGTAACGGCTTAATGTGTTTGTAACTAGGCTTGTTTGAGACAAGCGAGACCTGCGCAGAGGCGCGGTGAGGCAGCGCAGTTCCTCTCCACGGGCTGCGGAAGCGAAATGCTTGATGGGAAACGACTCGCTGGTATCTCGAGCTGAGCGCTCGTGCTGGTGATGAAACTCTCCAATTGGCGCTGCAAAAGTTTGTTGTTGTTTTGTGTCAGTTTTACGACGCCCCCTCCATTCACATTTTTCATAATTGTTCCACAATGTTTATCATCATTATATTTACCATGACGAGGGTACTAGGCGCGATGGTCTTTTCCGTCACTTCTCATTCGTCTAATGTTGTTGATCGCACCATGACTCTCGAAAGATTAATGGTATTTTACGTACATCTAACGATACTTCGCTTTGATCTGCTACTCGTAGCTGTATATGTCTAAATAATTTGCACTTGTTCGTTGCAGGTTGCTATATTTACTGACGCGCATGTGGCACATATGAACTTAGTCCACGTTGAGTATACTTAAGGCGTCACTTACGTGTCCTTACTTCAATTGCCGGCATTACCACAAACATTTGTGTCACATCCCCTACTATGTATCCGGAGTCACAAATACTCTGTGTCGCTCTGGACGCGTCTCCGCGCCACTCCGTCGTGTCAAGGAGAGGTGCTGATGTCGCGCTCGTTCGTCTTGACGACTCTCCTTGCGTGCATGTGACCTTTAGTCGAGGCTCATTACATGTGCTTAGATGTCTTATTTTCTATCTTACTCACTTACACTACTTATTTTGTCACTCCCCATACTTATGTGGCTATCGTGTGTCCGTCGTCATCACGTCCACTAACTGCGAGTCACATACTTATACTTCGTGAGTCTAGTATATTGCATACATGCATTCGTCAAGGTCACATCATATTATGTATATCGCGTCATAAT
>NW_011369250.1:147083-147846 GCF_000735185.1 Notothenia coriiceps | reverse complement strand
TGTGTGTGTGTGTGTGTGTGTGTGTGTGTGTGTGTGTGTGTGTGTGTGTGTGTGTGTGCGTGCGTGCGTGTGTGTGTGTGTGTGTGTGTGTGTGTGGGGATGGCAAGAACTTGGAAAGGCTTTCGCTGCAGCTGGGGATTGAGTTTGGGATGTTGTGTGTGTGTGCTGTGTGTGTGTGAATAATGTGTGTGTGTGGTTGTATGCCTGCACGTGTGTGCATGTATGTTGCAGAAGGACATTTTAGCTGAATTGGTGTGTGATGGACTGTGCTGGTGCTTCGGTTGGTGTGTGTGTGTGTGTGTGTGTGTGTGTGTGTGTGTTGCCTAAAGGAGAGGAAGGAGGGGTCGCAGAGCAAGAATAGGTGTNAAACAGTAAAGTGAAAAGTAATGTACACAATCTACAGAATAAAAGATAGAATGAAGTGAATGATGAATAAACAGTGAGGGGTATGAATACACTAGATTGTATCTAGTGTATTCATACCCCTCACTGTTTATTCATCATTCACTTCATTCTATCTTTTATTCTGTAGATTGTGTACATTACTTTTCACTTTACTGTTTTGTGCACTCCTGGTTAGAAGCTTCAAGCTACACTGCATTTCGTTGTCTCAGTACCTGTAATATGTGCAATAACAATAAAGTTGAATCTAATCTTGAGCAGTAATAAATGTATTTACTTAGTACATATCTGACATTAACGATTAAACACATTTGTGCATTCTTTATAAATGCAAACCGAGTCAAGCCGACTCCGGAGGTGG
>NW_011369250.1:144672-147057 GCF_000735185.1 Notothenia coriiceps | reverse complement strand
ATCCCTGACAGACGAGCAGAAGCAGCAGCAGAAGAAGCAGCAGAAGAAGAAGAAGCAGAAGAAGAAGAAGAAGAAGCAGCAGAAGAAGAAGAAGAAGAAGAAGAAGAAGAAGAAGAAGAAGAAGAAGCCGACTCAGAGCTGTCCGACTTCAGGCGAGCTTTTTGAGACCTCCTCCGGCTGCGATCGGCTATTCTCGTCTACTTTCGAGGCCAGCCGCAGCTCGTCTCAAACAAGCCTACTAAGTGCAGCTAGACTACTTAAAACGACACCCATTGGTCTGTGGTAGACTGTTTTCATCGTCAGGTCTGTTGTTTTAGTTATCGGTTTTTGTTACTCAAGAGGGTGGAGCCAAGTAAAACCAAACCCTGAACAAGACTTTTTAGGCCACTCAAACGTTACAATAAACTTTCATGAATTGAAACACAGTGAATAGTTAAAGACAGTAAGGCCCCCCAAACCAAACAATGCTGAGGTGGTATCCATTAAATCATAAAGTAGCCCGGCCCCAACGTTTTTGCTTCTTTTTTGTCTATTCTACTCTAAATGGCACAATAATTACCAAAATAAACATCATGTTGTATTGAAAATAACCTTTATCTAGCAATTGAAACTATAAACGTTTCAGCAAAAATGTTTACAAAGTTAACAAATCAGGTGAGAAGTGGGGTGATTTTCTTATAGACTTCTATACAGTTTTTGCAACCAGTGGAGTTACTCCTTGCTAGACATCAGAGTTGATTCAAGTCTCATGCATTTCAACATTGGCTTCATTTTTCAGAGCTTCAGGTTGATGCTTGGTTTTTGGATAACAATAGACCTCATTGGCACAGAGGAATGTATCAGGCATTGGCCACACAGACAATACATTTTCCAGGATTCATTGATTTTTGGCAAGAAAAAGAAGCGGAAGATGGGATCATGATGTGTGGCGTGATAGTGTGAAAGGAGATGTTCATCCACTGCAACAGTGAAGATGATAGTGTTTTTATTGAGAATACTCTTCAATAGTATAACCTTGCCTGGGCCTGGTGAGCACTGGACTTTGGTGTAAGTGATGGCTCTCTGCCATGACCTGACCATTAGGGCTCATTTGTCCCCATTGATAGCCCACACAATAGGCACTCTGAAAGGAGCCAGCCATGGAAAAGGTCAGCGTATGGATCTTAATTTGACCTCACTAACCCATTGCTGATCGTCAGCATCTGGAATCCTTGGATTTAATTTAACAGTGATTGGGTGTTGCGGCCACCATATTGGCAATAACCCCTGTGAGCTGCTTGATAGCCCTTGTTCCTTCTGATGAAAATGTGCGTTATGGCACAACGGTCACCAGACGCTATCATCCATTAACACAGTTGCTTAACGATACAAATACAAGAGGTAGGTGACCTCAACTGGCCGCAGTAATTATGGCGATGGCAAAAATAGAACGTTTGGTGACTAAGTATAAACACCTGTAAAGTCTGCTGATTTGGGTGGGTGAAATAATAGGAACACCAACGTCATTTGTTTATATTTTCTGGGATCCGTGGATGTCCGTAAAAATGTTGCGCCGATACATCCAGTAGATGTCAAGCTATTTGATTAAGATACACTCTAGGCTGGTAGTGCAGCTAAAGAAAGAGATATAGAGTCACCAAAGTCATCTTGCTGTGTATATACAGTGGGGCAAAAAAGTATTTAGTCAGCCACCAATTGTGCAAGTTCTCCCACTTAAAAAGATGAGAGAGGGCTGTAATTTTCATCCTAGGTAGCCTATACATCAACTATGAGAGACAAAATGAGAAAACAAAAATCCAGAAAATTACATTGTCTGATTTTTAAAGAATTTATTTGCAAATTATGGTGGAAAATAAGTATTTGGTCAATAACAAAAGTTCATCTCAACACTTTGTTATATACCCTTTGTTGGCAATGACAGAGGTCGAACGTTTTCTGTAAGTCTTCACAAGGTTTTCACACACTGTTGCTGGTATTTTGGCCCATTCCTCCATGCAGATCTCCTCTAGAGCAGTGATGTTTTGGGGCTGTCGCTGGGCAACACGGACTTTCAACTCCCTCCAAAGATTTTCTATGGGGTTGAGATCTGGAGACTGGCTAGGCCACTCCAGGACCTTGAAATGCTTCTTACGAAGCCACTCCTTCGTTGCCCGGGCGGTTTGTTTGGGATCATTGTCATGCTGAAAGACCCAGCCACGTTTCATCCTCAATGCCCTTGCTGATGGAAGGAGGTTGTCACTCAAAATCTCACGATACATGTCCCCATTCATTCTTTCCTTTACACGGATCAGTAGTCCTGGTCCCTTTGCAGAAAAACAGCCCCAAAGCATGATGTTTCCACCCCCATGTTTCACAGTAGGTATGGTGTTCTTTGGATGCAACTCA
>NW_011369250.1:137366-144640 GCF_000735185.1 Notothenia coriiceps | reverse complement strand
AATCTATTAGTCGTCCAGTAGGCACCTTATATTTATTATAGTACTCCGCACTTACTCTACTCTTCACGCGAAACCCAAATAATTCTCTTATTTAATTTCTGCAGTTTCTATGAAGTCTTCCTCTCGTCCTATTTATACGATATGTAACTTTTGAACATGCTGCTCTTGTGGACAAACGATAAAACCCTCAGTAGCGTCTTAGCTTAATATGCCAAAACAGACCAACCCCCTCCCGAAGGCGAAAGTAAACTGTAAACCTAGTGTCTGCCAAGAATATTTATGTAGCATAACCTTATCCGGTTTTTGTTAGCACGGGGTGACAAATCGATCTTCGACCCCAAAGAACCGTAATACGATATAGTTTAGACTATGATTACAGCTAACATATAGCCGCCCATTGTAAATACCCCCATTGTGATATACCTCTTCTTGGAAACCGGTCTTACCGAAGTCTCGTCCAAATCATATTACTCGTATTGGACCGAGGTTCCGACGTCGAGACGTCGGTTTGTTACCCAACGCAAATAACGAACCACACCCATATAGTGCACTCGTTTAAGCGAGTGGGACTGGGTACCGCACCAACTCCTTCCAGAGGTCTCAGGAGAGGGAGTGTCAGCGCCAAACCGGATGACGAAGTCGTCGAAAGTTTCAGAGACAAGACGAACGTCACTCGCCTCCTAGAGTCGACATGACCACCAAAGGAGTGTTTTAGAGAGACCATCCATCAAAGTCGATACCCGTCGCGTCTACAGTTAGTCCAAGCCGAAATACTCTCTACTTATGGGTGTTCTGGACAATGTGTACTTGTGCGAGCCAAGTGTAATGGTATCTTTTTCAATATTTTGAAAACTTATGAAAAGCAGACCGCAATGTCGTTGCCATTACAACGGTGGCGATAAGACCGAAAAGTCCGGGACATCTTAATAGACTACATCTTTAGGACGGAGCCAAAGTGACTATTATTTGCTTCTACGTCTATAATTAAACAAAGAGTTCTGTTTCGTCGTCACAACCAAAGATCAAGACGTTAGAAGGTCACTATTTCTTTATAGGACTGTGTCGTACACAATCAAAACTCTAATCGCACGACACTCCATAAACACCTAAAACTTACTTCCGGTTCTCCACCCTCGGCCTAATGACAGAGAATAATATAAATAGACCACAAGGACCTTTCAAAATCTTACCCGTAGTTTCGTATGAGACCATGCGGTACTGAGTTAGAAACATTGAAAGCACACAATGTACCACTCTTTTACTTCAGAAACATCAATGGGGGGGATAAGATGAGGCCACATCTGAAGACTACACACAAATATGACTCAACCAACATTTTTACATCGTATAAATGAATTGCCCGCTTCTAGACATCTATTACATCGAGTTTAATGTACCTTATCATCAGAATCAGAATCAGAATACCTTTATTATTCCCACAGAGGGGAAATTTGCAGCGTTACAGCAGGAAAGAGCCACAGACAGCTAAGTGTTGCATATCTGAAATGCGTTAAAAAAAGAAAAAAAAAAAGGAAATCATCATTCATTTTCAGGTGTTATGTATTGCCTTAAAAGCATATCATTAAGTTATTTACCTAATTCCAATTACATTGAGGTGCCCAACTGTAAAAAGCACAGTTAAAGCCAGTTTATTTTCTAAGGCTCAAGAAAAAAGACCCAAAGATACATCTGTAGTCCCACAGTAGATGTCATTTGCAATGTGGTTGACGAATGGTAGCGTGTTGTTTTGTACTACACATAGGATTAAATAATAATTGTAATCAATTTGAATAGTTTCCACTTCAAACAAAGGAATATTTTCCGTCATGCATGCCGGCTTCTGTTCGGCAACTATGGCACAGTCGGCACTTGGCTTCAAAGACCCGCCTCCTTGTTGAGCCCTCATTGGCTCCCTGAGCGATGTCCCATGTTCTAGCATCACTGATCAAGAAGAGAGACAGCAGGCATTTCTCTGCTTTAGCTCCGAATATCCCTGTAATGTTTTTCATGTCTATAAAAAGCGGTTGTTTTTTTGGAGCTCAGGCTTTAATAATGGCTCCTTTCTGGCAAGGCACGCAGTTTCCCGACAGTCCACTCAGCTGGGGCCTACTGCAGGCTGTGCTGTGTTGATAATACATTTAGCTGATGAGTGTAGATTGTGCTCTCCACTGATCTACTTCTCATTAGTGTACGTGCACATTGGCCCGTGTTTATTCCTGTGTGGGTATCTTTGTGTTGTTCTTACATCTATGTATGAAAGTGAGCTCTTATTTTTGAGTGTGACTCCCATGTTATCTGTCTCTGTAGATTCCTCGCTACATTCTTACACTCCACGAACTCCTGGCCCACACACCCCATGAACATGTAGAAAGAACCAGTCTGGACTACGCCAAATCCAAGCTGGAGGAGCTTTCCAGGTACTTTTGTATAAAGACATTTAAATCAAGACTTCAACTGAGCGACACCTCTTTTCACAGCATACTGGTCAAATGTCAGGTTTTTTAAACAATAAGAGTGCATTTTATGTTATGCCACACATTTGTAGATAGATACATTTACATCTAGCAAATAGTCACACAAACGGTAGTATAACCAAAATAAATATCAACTGTATAACGTAAAATTGAGTACATACAACTTGCATTACTGAAGGCAACTCGGATTACTTTATTAACTTTCTTACATATCATTTATCTTGTTCAAATATTGGCAAATACTGTAAATCCAAATCATGCTAAATTCATAAGATTAACAGCAATAATTCCTGTGGTTATTCTCATTTGTGTGTTTCATTTTATTCTGGATTTAGTACAGATTTAATGAGATTGATTCAATGTTTATTTTCCCCAGAATCATGCACGATGAAGTGAGCGAGACCGAGAACATCAGGAAGAACCTGGCAATAGAGCGCATGATCGTAGAGGGCTGTGAGATTCTTCTTGACACCAGCCAGACGTTTGTAAGACAAGGTAACTCCTGCCTTCAAGTACTGTACTTCAGATCCCAGTGAGGAAAAGCAGGATCTCAGCAGAGGGGATTGCCTGTCCCTCCTTACCTGTCTGACAGCCTGATCTCACACCTCAGCCCTGTATTGAGGGGGAAATTCTTTTCTTAGAAAAAAAGGCCAATCCCTCTCTCTCTGGGGAAAAATGTACTCCTCATGAGTCTTTAATTTCCAAGTGTAATTAGACTGTTCAGAGGCAAACTGATGATGAAACTGGGACTGTAAATGTCAAACGTCCCCAACAGGCCTCGACGGGTGAGCAGAGGGAATACAGAAATTACATTATTTAATCCTTAGTGTCTCATGTGACTCTGCATGTATTCAAATGTAAAGGAAGCAAGACAACCAGTTTTTTAAAAACATTTTCTTCCATTTCTTGTCATTGCCTCTTTTCCACTAGCATATGTGTCTTTCTCCCTCTCTCTTCCTCCTGCCTCCTTCTATTTACACACACTCTTTTTTTCCCACATACAGGGTCTCTCATCCAGGTGCCGATGAGCGAGAAGGTCAAAATCACCCGTGGGCGACTGGGTTCTCTGTCTCTGAAGAAGGAGGGGGAGAGGCAGTGCTTTCTCTTCTCCAAGCATGTAATCATCTGCACCAGGGGATCTGGGGGAAAGCTTCATCTCACCAAGGTGGGCCTGAGCTGCTGAGCTAGCAGTGGAGTTGCTCCTTATTTCAAACATCACAACCTTAAGGCACCGCAAAAAAAATGAATCTCTGAGCTAAATTGAACGGATTAACTGACAGGAGATGAAAGCTCAAGGGTTAGTGATGTCGTGGCTTTTATCAATGGCGATGACCGCTGACGCACTCATGAGCACACACACACACACACACACACACACACACACACACACACACACACACACACACACACACACACACACACACACACACTATACACACATTCAAACTGCATGTGAGTTGAAGAGAGGTGAACGTGAAAGACTGAATTTGCTCAGAAAATGAGACAGGAGACAGTTGTGAGAGATACAAGGAAGCATTGAGGAATCTCTTTCTTTTATTCTCACTGAAACGTTCGCCTCTTGTTGCCGTCACAGCTGCAGCCCCCCCACAGCTTTAAAGGCTTGGCTGTGATGCTTGTCAGTGTGTTAATGGCTGCTCAGTGCATCTGTGGCTACAGTATCAGAAAGTCATCAAAAGAGTGGTGCAGGGATGACGTATTTGTGTCGGACGAGTTAGCATCACAAGGGACAAAAACATGGGACTGGATTTTGGAATATTGCATAAAATAATCTCTGTGACAAACACATGTTTATGATACTTACACGCTTTGTTCGGCAGGATAATCTGCACGTATTAACACCACTTTTATGAGTTGTGAAGCGTAAATGCCATCCCAAGGAATAAAAAGCTAACGTTAGGCAATAAAGGAACTACATCACGGTCACATTCATCACGCCAATCACCATCGCTAAGCTAAAGGCGGCTAATGATCGGCGTGATGATGTTTACTAGTCTCATTTAGACACTTTTTAGCAACTGCATTTTTTAAGACACGTAGAAGCTTTAGATATTCAGAAGTTGTGTATACTTATGTATTTTATGTTGTAGATTCAAAAAACGTTAACTTTGAGACGAGGGAACCAAAAGTCGTATCATGCTGACTCATCTCTGGGTTTTAGGACTCATTTTTGCACCACTCAATAACAGCTTTAATTGATGGACTGAAAGGTCAGATTCCATGTGTTGTTAAAGTATCTCAGGGCCCCTGGCTAACCTTACAGGCGTGTATTTGATATCAAAATGAATTCAGTTCGAAGAAAGGTGTGGTACAAATGGAAATGGCATCAGAAAAGCGGTGTATCACGGGTCTGTGTCCTCTGGCCCTTTTTGATCTCACGGCTGGTGCGATCCTATTTGAAAGACCGTCCATTGTTTCATCCATTTAGACATTAGTGTGAAATTGTCGTAATTAACATTTTCATTATTGAGTTACGGTCAATTAGGTGTTTTATGAGGTCACAGTGACTTTGGCCTTCAACTCCCAAAATCCTAATCAGTTCATACGCCTCCGCCTTAGAGCAAACAATGAAATGGCAATCCATCAGACACTTGCTAAAGGGTTAGTGCGGATTCACAAACTAACCGATTAAGGCCGCAGTAGAACAAAAACTTGGCAGAATTACTGTTTTGTTGTCAATAGTCTGGTGGTTTTAGTGAGAGGAAAGAAACGACTTTAGCTACCCATTTGAAAGAGGTTGTCGTATGACAGCAAATAAATCTAAATATTAAAAATGTAGCTGTCCCTTTTTCCAGTTGCTAAAATACGTGAGCATTAAAGCTGATGCTCCCGTCCACAGCAGTACAATGGTTTTGCATGTCATAACTTCTTCCAAAAAACCCCAATCAGACTAGCAATGAGCCATTATGCTTATAAGGTGTAGCTTAACTTAGTGAAGTGTCTTTAACATGTAACATTAACAACAATATATGAGCACATGGTTGCTAGCATTAGCATTAGCAACTGCCTCTTGAGTGATAGCAAAGCCAAGTGCTCAAAAACAGGTAGAAGGAAGATTAGCGAATACCAGCGGAGATCAGCAACAGGTAACTAAACTCTCCCTCTCTGCCTCACCCGGGACCCTCACCCCTTTAAACCCCCCCCCCTTCCTACCACCCCCCTCCAAACCGCATATATCAATTCCTTTAGATGCTTCCCCCTCACACAATTGAAGTAACTAGGATTTTTGCGCTTCGGCCTCAGTTGGATATGTGTGTCTGTTGGTGCACATTGGTGTTATTTTCATTGGATAGCAGTGTTGACACCACACTTACACAACACACTTACAACTTATTCACATTTCAACGACACACCACCACTACCACACACACTTACACACACATTTACACACACACCATCTATTCACCACACCACCAATTGAAGCACCAGCCTTTTAGTCCATTACATATTTATGTTCCTAATTTAATTTCCTTCTTGCTACTCATGCCACACACGTGCCGATACATCTCCAACATTACTCCACATGTTAAACCCTTTCTTCTTCCCCCTCCTTCCTCTCCCCCTTCTTTTATTATCTCTAATCTCTTCCTCCTCGCCCTGCCTGCGAAGCCCCTCTTTCCAGTCTGCCTTCCCACAACACACACACACACACACACACACACGCACGGCACGCGACACACACACACACACACACACACACCACACACACACACACACACACACACAACACACACACTCCTCTGTAGCAGTAACTCAGAGAAAAGGGACAAAAAGAATAGGAAACTGTTGGTATTATGACACCAAAGGCAGCGATTCACACACGTTTAAGAGGAGGACCTATTTAAATGTAACACAGCTGCCATGAATTTATTAGGTAATGGGATTTTAATTTATTACCCTGTGAGGATTCCTGTTTTTTTCATTTTAATTGGCTGATGTAGCTCACTATTCAGGGAATAATGTATCTACTATAGAAGCTCAGTTACTCACAGTGTTTGACCTTTCATTTATGGGTACGATACTTTTAAAATGGGCATGTGACTTAAAAAGGACAAGAATGCTGTGTACCTTTTGTTCTTTTTAACATCTGAATAATGTGCAGCTCAAGGAAATATTATGTGAATCAATCAATATCTACATTATTACTGCCATAGAGGAACTCAGCTTTGTGGGAATGCTGCTTTTATTTCTTGATAGAGAGTTGATTACGGTTGATAATAACCAATGACTGCAGGCAGCCGGATCCTTCTGCAGGGGTTCCACTGATCCACTTCAACCCAAAATACAGAAACACCTGCTCTGCACAGGTGCATCGGCAGCAGAGAGGGAGATGAGAGAGAGATGGGAGAGAAGAGACGAGAGAGGATGGTGAGAGTCACAGAGCCCGGATTTTGTGAGGAGAAGAGAGATGAGAGGAGAGAGAGATGAGGAGAGAGAGAGATGGGATGAGAGAGAGAGAGAAGAGATAGATAACCTGCTTTCAAATAATACAGATATCAAACAGAAAAGATACAGTCGATTCCAGGTCAGAGTACCAGCCACATAACTATTCAATTTGCTTAAGTCCATTCTATGTAGTTCAAAGATAACATGCAATGGTAACAAGTAAAAAACCCACTTCTAAACGAAGGATCCCAGCCTTAGAATTCACAACAGCAAAATGTGTTGCAATATCTGTCTGTAAATTCCACTTTAACTTTGTTTAGACTCCAAATTACAAAGTATTTGTAGCGTTACTGAACATTAGGTTTATATTATTATTCCCACTGGATTATTCACACA
>NW_011369250.1:128585-137321 GCF_000735185.1 Notothenia coriiceps | reverse complement strand
GTGGACATTGAAGAAGAAATTCTCGGAGGCAGACAGGAGGTGAACAAATTGACAGTTAATTACCGGGACAAACTTGCGAGCAATAGTCATATTTCTGTGACAGGTGTTGGTATTTTTGTCAGTGTGAGATTTGAGGTGATACCGGTTCTGGTTTCTCGACAGTTCCTGTGTCTTTGTTTTAACATCTGGAACGTGGTCCGACCCTTCTTGACTCAGACGTTATTCCATTCGTCAACGCCCACACTCCTTTAGTTGACACCCTCGTTAATAATCTTTGTACCTTCTGTGATGTCTGGTGACTAGGTAGAGGGTAGCTAGACCCCGGAGGTGCGTCTAGAGTGGGGACAACCCCAGTTTACTAGTGTTCTTGCCACTCGTTTTAGGGTCTTGGTGTGTCCCCCTGGATCAGTTACTGGACGTCTCTCGACCCCTGGTTTCATTGTTTCCGATGGTAGTCATGTGTGATGCGGCGGTCCCTGAGTTTAGGACGTCACGGTCTGCACAGGGGGACGGATTCGGTCATGTACAGGTCCGGGGCAGACTTCAAACGAACTCTCCGTAAATCTACTACGGTCTTCTCCTAACCCTCTTACAGTTATACCAGTCTTACTTTGGTTTTAATCTTGAAAAAACCATTTTTGAGTTTAGATCTGCACATACCTCTTCTTTCTTACAACTCAACGTAGGTTTCTGTGTGTGGTATGGATGACATTTGTACCCCACCTTTTGTAGTACGAAACCCGACAAAAAGACGTTTCCCTGGTCCTGATGACTAGTGCCACATTTCCTTCTTACTTACCCCTGTACATAGCACTTTAAAACTCACTGTTGGAGGAAAGGTGTAGTCGGTCCCGTAACTCCTACTTTGCACCGACCCAGAAAGTCGTACTGTTACTAGGTTGTTTGGCGGGCCGCGTTGCCTTCTCACCGAGATTCTTCGTAACAGTTCCAGGACCTCACCGATCGGTCAGAGGGTCTAGGAGTTGGGGTATCTTTTAGAAACCTCCCTCAACTTTCAGGCACAACGGGTCGCTGTCGGGGTTTGTCAGTGAGAGATCTCCTTAGACGTACCCTCCGCTTACCCGGTTTTATGGTCGTTGTCACACACTTTTGGAACACTTCTGAAAGTGTCTTTTGCAAGCTGGAGACAGTAGACGGTTGTTTTCCCATTTATGATCTGTTTCACAACTCTATTTAGAACAAACAAACATCCACTGGTTTATGAATAAAAGGTGGTATTAAACGTTTATTTAAGAAATTTTTAGTCTGTTACACTAAAAGACCTAAAAAAAAGAACAGTAAAACAGAGAGTATCAACTCCATATGGATCCTACTTTTAATGTCCGGAGAGAGTAGAAAAATTCACCCTCTTGAACGTGTTAACCACCGACTGATTTAAGAAAAAACGGGGTGACTTATATGAATTGATCTGTTGAATTTCCAGACATCGTGTAAAGAGTTGTTAGGTAGACCCTAAAATGTAAAACTTAGTGTTAAAAGTTGGAGAACCACCACGATCTCTTTTAAGTCCCCTAGTGGTTTCCGACACCATAAGTAGGAGACCCCTGGTACTACTTCATTACTCCGTCGATCTGTAACAATTGTGGTGTCCTTCATAATTTAATCTGTTGAAGTTACTAAAAGTGTGACGCGAAATCGGTCACTCGTCTCGCTTCTGTACTGTCCCTTACCCACACATTTTATTCTCTTCTAAGTTCCTCTTTCCCTGACTAGACTAATACATTACCTCCCTGAACAAATACACAGGGGAGACTCAAGTACAATCGAATTTCTTCTGTGGGACGGAAACGCCGAGAAGAACCCGAGACGGTGTAACGTAATTACAGAAATAAGTATCACTGACCATTAACTGGATGAAACTTCGCTCGCAAACACAGAGTACATCTAACATGTCATTCCTTTTCCCTACCTTTTGCGAGAGACTTGTAACGTGAACAAAATAATTTTTACAGTCTCCTTTGTACAAGATTTGGACATTGTGTTTTGTATGGACTCCTGGGGTCGGTGAAGTCAAGGATGACGTAAGTAAAAAAAGGGCGTTATCTAGCATAAGTACACGTAAATACATACACAAGAAACAAAAATCTTACTAGAAATAACGATAGAACGAACGTTTTGACGGAAACACCGACAGAATAATCAAAATCTTATAAATATAAGTTTGTTAAAAAAAAATCTTGTTTGTTTGTAGGTGACCAAATACTTATTTTCCACCATAATTTGCAAATAAATTCTTTAAAAATCAGACAATGTGATTTTCTGGATTTTTTTTCTTGTCATTTTGTCTCTCATAGTTGAGGTATACCTAGGATGAAAATTACAGGCCTCTCTCATCTTTTTAAGTGGGAGAACTTGCACAATTGGTGGCTGACTAAATTCTTTTTTGCCCCACTGAATATACTTAACTAGACAACTTAAAGGTCTGTAGCACATTTCTCAACAATCCATCTGGGATTTTACATTTTGAATCACAATTTTCAACCTCTTGGTGGTGCTAGAGAAAATTCAGGGGATCACCAAAGGCTGTGGTATTCATCCTCTGGGGACCATGATGAAGTAATGAGGCAGCTAGACATTGTTAACACCACAGGAAGTATTAAATTAGACAACTTCAATGATTTTCACACTGCGCTTTAGCCAGTGAGCAGAGCGAAGACATGACAGGGAATGGGTGTGTAAAATAAGAGAAGATTCAAGGAGAAAGGGACTGATCTGATTATGTAATGGAGGGACTTGTTTATGTGTCCCCTCTGAGTTCATGTTAGCTTAAAGAAGACACCCTGCCTTTGCGGCTCTTCTTGGGCTCTGCCACATTGCATTAATGTCTTTATTCATAGTGACTGGTAATTGACCTACTTTGAAGCGAGCGTTTGTGTCTCATGTAGATTGTACAGTAAGGAAAAGGGATGGAAAACGCTCTCTGAACATTGCACTTGTTTTATTAAAAATGTCAGAGGAAACATGTTCTAAACCTGTAACACAAAACATACCTGAGGACCCCAGCCACTTCAGTTCCTACTGCATTCATTTTTTTCCCGCAATAGATCGTATTCATGTGCATTTATGTATGTGTTCTTTGTTTTTAGAATGATCTTTATTGCTATCTTGCTTGCAAAACTGCCTTTGTGGCTGTCTTATTAGTTTTAGAATATTTATATTCAAACAATTTTTTGTTCACAGCTAAAAGACATCCTCAGAAATGCATAATTCCTAACCTTTACAGTACATTCTTCTGATTGACTGACATACATTTCACACATCAATATCTTTTTAGTTTGAACATTTTTGGTCCAACTGAACATCATTCTGTAATGATTATCTATAGGTAAACGTGAAAGACAATTGCCACTTGTGTATGTTGCAGTGAAAGTTAATAGTATATATTTAGATTTGTA
This sequence comes from Notothenia coriiceps, assembly GCF_000735185.1. Classification (NCBI taxonomy): domain Eukaryota; kingdom Metazoa; phylum Chordata; class Actinopteri; order Perciformes; family Nototheniidae; genus Notothenia; species Notothenia coriiceps. The sequence continues at coordinate 133,905 of NW_011369250.1, read as the reverse complement.
GGGTTAAAGACTCAATAAGTAATACTAAAATGCCAAATATCCTTTTTTATAACTGCTGTGAATGAAGAGGAAAAGTTGAGAAGGACCGTGTGATATGTTAAAAGTAGGGCTGCACGATATTGGAAAAAACTGACATTGCGATTTCTTTTCTCCCTGCGATATATATTGTGATATGAAAACATACAGGAATTGAAGAAAATACCGTTTTTTTCCCGCAAACCATCCTTTCTTGAACTTTAATGCTATGCAATTGATATTTTTTTAACTATATTCAACCGGATTAAGGATTTTAGTCACGGACGTCTGGATCTTAAGTTATCAGAGCAACAAGCTGAGCTAGCTCGGTTAGCAGCGTCGAACTGCCCTGGAGAAACACATGAAACAACTTTATTCAGTGTTTTTACCTTGCTTTGGAGATTTGATTGTGATTGGTGGTTTGCTGTGCATGCAGAGCCTGCATGTCACTCACTCAAGTACCCCTGACATGAGAGCCGCGCACGTTTTCCTTTTGTAGCAAGCAGCAAAATAATTGTAATATGACGTGTTTGAGTTAATTTACCGTACTTAATATCGCAAGTCCTAAAAAAATAAATAAAATAAAAATGTGATGTGAATATCGCGCATGCGCATATCGCGATTATCGTCACGACACAAAATATCGTGCGGCCCTAGTTAAAAGGACACCATTTATTGTTCATGCACATTTCGTCACACGGACGGATCCCTTCAGGCTATGTTTTCATCCCCCTAACACCCTAAACATGGCCAAACACCTTACCTTACTGCTTTACTGTATATTGATGCTCGCGAGGAGGAACTACGTGTGATGACGCGCTACCTTGCAAAACCCAGTAAAAGTACAAATGTCCTGTGCAGTGGGACAAAAGGAGTTCCATCATGGTTAAGGCTTCAGTAACTGAACATACCACATCCAGATAAAGGCATACCTCTAGCAGGTCAAGGTCAACCCTCTGAAAGTCGGAGCATAACATGAAAGTGTTCACAGTTTTCTCACTCTACTTTCTGCATTTATATTTTCCTCCGTAGTTCAAAGTGTGTAGAGGAGCTGAGGTGCGTTCTCCCTCATCACGATCATTCTCAAGCATTTCAAGATTGCATTTACGCACCTTGCAGAAAACACAGTTAAGCTGACTGTGACATGTGTGAAATTCAATTACAGACCTGCTGCGGATGCTCTGTGTGTAACTCAGGGAGATGGGAGGTAGCGACAGCCTCGTGGCGACCCTGCAGGCAGCGGCAAAATCACAATGGCCTGGGCCGCGGCCAGGAGCTGGGATTCTGCCATCACACGGCCCACCAACACTGCAAGAGCAGCTCATGGTCAGTCATCATCACAGACACTCTCCACGCGTCTCTCTCTCAGTGCACTCGGGTCAGTAGAAAGGGAATGCTATACACATTGTTGGCCACTTCGCTCTATAATTCATGTCCTGCTGCTAAAATAGAGTACTCGAACAGTACGCACTGTTTCATCGGTGGCGGCAAAAATAGAATCATGCATGTGGAGTGAAAAGCTGCATGTTTTCAGATAAATGGGGATTATATTTATGTGCACATTATATGTATCATTTTGTCACATGGATTGTCTATATTGGATTTTATTATGTTAGTCTTTTCTGTACGCACAACACCTATTGCATGCCTGTCAGACTGCAGATGCTCTTCTTTAATTTGTGTCCATTTTCCTCATTTGATCATTTTATTTTTAGTGACTGTAAAGCCTGCCACGGCAAGTGTGTGATATTGGACTATGTCAATACTTGATATTAACAAATAAGAGATTACTCTTTATTTTTATTTAACAGTCTGATGGCTCATTGTGGTCATCTGTGTACACAACCAGACGTCAAACCAAAGTGGGATTGGCTGATGTCAGCAGGGTAAACTGTAGAGAAAAGGGAAATCTTTCTGGTCGGTGAAGGCTCACCCAGGCAGACGTGAAATTTGCATGTGCGCAAGCCCAGACTTCCTACATGTGACCAAGACTCAGCGGCCCCTGGGGATCCTGGAACATCTATTTGCGGTTACACAACGGTTGTAAAAGCGATGGGAGTGTCAGCGAACGACAAAATAGCCACAGCCAGCTCCGATAACAAGAGGTAAAGAAGAGTATTAGTCGTGAAAATGTGATTTATTAAACACAGGTAATTTAACAGGTAGATGCCAGGGCCATCACAGTACTGCCCGCACATAATGCAGCCCAGTGTCTGGTGGGTCCAGTTTCTCCCACTCCCCCACTCATGAGCTGTGAGTGGCAGGCCGGCTAACCGCTCTTGACACAAGAGAATCAGCCTGAGTTGAGAGTGAGCAGCCGTGGGAGCAATGCCTGCCTGCCACATCGGAGACCGTCAGCAAGACATGTCAACCTCCATTCCTGTTAAAGTCCCCAAACCCTGTTGTACTGTACTTAAAGCTAGGCCTGTAAAAAATATGAAACAAACAAAATAAATAATACAATTAGTCCATATGTTGATGGCAGTAAGACACATGCAGGATGTTTGCACAGCCTCTAATTCAGCCACAGGTGTTATCTCTTCCAAGATTCGTTGAAATTAACATTCATTCATTCAATCATTCATTCAGTGGACCACTCAAGGGGTGCTCGAGCTGCCCAAGTGCTCCCAAAAGTACCCTCTGGTTACTTCAAGTGGCACTTTGATGCGGCCTGAGGGTAAAAATGAACCATAATAAAGCTTAAGGCTTTAATAATGTTAATAAATGATATATTAATGCTCTGGTAAATGAGCTGCATTGCTTCCCGACCAAAATGAATGTATTAACAATAACAATTTGCAACTTCAACTTTAGAAATTATTGTTCAAATATTTGATTAGTAACATTTTGAACTGTAGCCTTGTGGGTCTATTGAAAAATGGGAGCTTACCATTTATTGGTTATTTTATGGTAACTGCAGCACTGATGACTTTTTAAGTATTAAGAGCCATTAACCTGTTATTGAGGAGAATGAGCAGCAAAAGTAATTTTCTACAGAAATTAATTTCTTAATTGAACTATAACTGTTCAGCTTTATGTGTTAGTAATATATAATCGGTGTAACGACTTTAAACCCTATATGAGAGAGAAATAGTGCACCTAACCTAGTACATGTATTTTCACCTCTGCCGCTCAGAGTGTCTGTGCACTCCACTGTCCGGAGGTTTTCCCATCATGCACTGGGCAGGAGGTATAAAGCATCACTGACTGGGATTCATCTTGGGAAGATGTTTTTTCTCATGCCTTATCATTTACATGGATCTATTAATTTTCTGTCGAACAAAAGCACACATGATGGTCATTTGCATACTGCGTGAATGTGGCTCCATCTATTATTACCACCAGGGTATTGTGTTAAAGTGCGAACATCACTGAGAAGAAAACGTTGGTTGCCCCCTTTGAAGAAGTTCTCTTGGCTCTGACTCTGATATTTGTCCCAACATTACTACAATGCAGATTCCCCCCCTCACATCTCTTGTTTTATTTTATTCCTGTCTACAGGTCATCTGGATGGTTTAAAACAACATTGTGCTTTTAAAAGGATTTCAGGTGTCTGTATGTTTGCCCTCTTACTTTCAATCAAAAAGGCTGTGACCGCCTCAACAGCCAACTTGTTTGTTTCTACATGGCAATGAGCATGATGGAGCCTGGATCAAATTCAGAAAGCTGTTTCTAAAAAAGGAAGGAGTAATTAGTAAATGTCATTTGAGAGGAGTATGGCGAATTAGAAGCCTGGTGGATCATGTAATTAGGATGGGAGCCCTTTCATGGGCGGCTCAGGGAAGGACGAGGACACCACCGCTTCTCTGCTGAACACTGACAGTATACGAGCTGTTACAGAGAACACCATTTGACACACACACACACACACACACACACACACACTTTCATAATAACAGAACCACGTTACTGCACACACTCACACCAGTGCAGATCACAATGTCAACCAAGACTGACAGTGATGCATGACTGTTGTATTCTTTTTTCCTTGTTCACATATCTGACTAGATGTGTTGATTGTCAGTGAAAAACATGTGTATACATAATGAAGAAACATAACAGGCTTGAGCTTTTAGGAAATATTTAGATTTTCCATATCGGATTTTACATATTATGTAATATTATATAACTTGTGAAAATAACATTTCTATTGCTATTTTGGGGTTTGACCTTTTCTGCGTTTTTCTTTTTCAATAGAGCGGTGCAGTGACGAGTCCAAAAACCCGGAAGTGAGTTAGCATTTTACCACTACCGGTTCCCTCGTCTCAGAGTCAATGGGATTTCTCCATAGGATTTTGGAAAATAGCTCGAAATAAGGTCTGTGGTTGACACACATTTAACCCTCGGATGCATGAGTGACTGGACCCTACACTCTTCCATAAGTGGGTCGAAAAGGAACCGTATTAAAATAATGTGTTTTTAAACTTTTTATGCCATTTTTGTCATATTGGTTAAGAAAAATCCCTTATATATAATATTTAGTATTAGTTCACACTAGAAATATTTTATATTTAATTTTTCACTATTTATAATTTTAGACATTTTCTTTACATTGAAAAAAACCTTTTTCCCATAGGATTCCATAGAAAATGCATGCGGGTCATTTTTGATCCACTTATGGAAGCTTGGGGTATTAATACAAAAACTACAATTTCTTAAAATGTAAATTAAAAATGTGAATCTTGGGGTAGTAATATAACAACTACAATTTCTTAAAATGTAAATTTAAAATTTGAATGGCATGATATCCAAAAAATGTTTTTTGAGGAATAGCGGGAATATTTTATATGATGACAACATTTTTTAATTCAAAGATACTTCAAGAAAACCACCTCACCGGGTCAAAAAAGACCCACTTATGCATCTAAGGGTTAAGAGACGGATCACGTTTTGTTCTACGACATTAAATGCATCAGCAGAAAAACGATGGTTGTTAACAAGTGGCTGTTGTCGAGGACGCTGTACGTCATTACGCTGAACTCGTAAACACTCCCGCTAAGTTTGTTTGACCTGTTCTGCTTGAAAGCAAGCACCTGTTCTCTTGGAAACTCTAACTGTTAAAACAAACGCTTCAACTTGTACAATTTTGAATCTATATTTTTGAATATGGATCTTAAGTTGGCGTGACGTTGAAGTCGTGCCTTTCCCCGCAACCTTTGTAATACCAGTGTATGGAATGGGGTCGTTTACCACAAAGAAACGATCAAAATTGTCGCCCACAGAGGTGTAATGGAGGCGGGGGCCACAGGGTGTATTGGTGGGGGCTCGGGGGCGAGAGGGGGGGATTGTCGAATTCATTGTTCGT